>NW_028173072.1:0-15000 GCF_963971535.1 Notolepis coatsorum
TACAAACCTAGGGCTAGATCCACAAAGAATGGATTGCACGGTGCTACTTACAATTCATTATAAATTGAAAATGGGGGACCCTGATGTAAATTTGAAAAAAATAAAAAAAATAAAAAATTATATATACATTTTTTTTTTTTTCAAATTTACACCAGGGTCCCCCATTTTCAATATATATATATATCTCTGTCATGTTGACATAGGGTCATGTCTCTCTCTCTGTCATGTTGACATAGGGTCATGTCTCTCTCTGTCATGTTGACATAGGGTCATGTCTCTGTCTGTCATGTTGACATAGGGTCATGTCTCTGTCTGTCATGTTGACATAGGGTCATGTCTCTCTCTCTCTGTCATGTTGACATAGGGTCATGTCTCTCTCTCTGTCATGTTGATATAGGGTCATGTCTCTGTCTGTCATGTTGACATAGGGTCATGTCTCTCTCTCTCTGTCATGTTGACATAGGGTCATGTCTCTCTCTCTGTCTTGTTGACATAGGGTCATGTCTCTCTCTCTGTCATGTTGACATAGGGTCATGTCTCTCTCTCTATCATGTTGACATAGGGTCATGTCTCTCTCTGTCATGTTGACATAGGGTCATGTCTCTCTCTCTGTCATGTTGACATAGGGTCATGTCTCTCTCTCTGTCATGTTGACATAGGGTCATGTCTCTCTCTCTGTCATGTTGACATAGGGTCATGTCTCTCTCTGTCATGTTGACATAGGGTCATGTCTCTCTCTCTGTCATGTTGACATAGGGTCATGTCAATTCAATTCAATTCAATTCAAATAGGCTTTATTGGCATGAAATATCAACATACTTATTGCCAAAGCAAGTCCAACATACAAACAATAACATATATATTATTAAGCAATAAAACATACCATAATATTAGCAATAAGTAAAACAATCAACAGAAACATATTAAATTACAAAATAAACATTCCATCGGGTAGTCATTTTACAGATGTAGCCACCCAGATACATGTATTTACAGGGCTTGTTCTCTTATTGTATGACAACCATCTACATATTTTGCAGCTAATACTGTACACTGACTTTTCTCCCCACATATATATAACAGCTTTTGATTATCAGGGAGATGGATAAACTGTGGATCAATTTTATTTATTTTATAAAAGAAAACTTCTCTTAAATCCTTGTATTTTTCACAGTATAGTAGGAAGTGAGGTTCTGTCTCAACATCCCCCTGATGACAAAGTGAACACAGCCTGGCCTCTCTGGGCAGCCAGTTCTGCCTGTGACGGCCTGTTTCTATGGCTAGACTATGTCCACTCAGTCTGTACCGTGTCAATGTCTTTCTTAATTTTATATCATTCACAGTAGTCAGGTATTCTGCCACCGTGTACTCTCTGTTTAGGGTCAAATAGAATTCTAATTTACTTTGAGATTTGGTTGATTTGTTCCAATATTCTATATAGTTTTCTTTTTGTTTTGAGGTTATTTGGTTGGGCCAGATTTTTTGGTATCTGTCCTGAGGCATTTGTGGGCAGAGATTTCTGACTAGCTGGCAGAGGGGACTCTTATCTGGGTTCATCTCTTGGCTCTGAAGGGCTTTGTAGTGGTAGGAGTGGGGGTCACTTGATTGGAGGTGTGTGTAAAATTTTATGGCTCGCTTTTGAATTTGAATGATTAGGGGGTATTGGCCGAGTTCTGCCCTGCATGCATTATTGGCAGTGTGTCTGTGGACCTTAAGTAGGTTTTTGCACAATTCTGCATGCAGTACTTCTAATGGGTGTTTTTCCCATTTTGGGAAATCTTGGTTAGTTAATGGACCCCACACTTCACTGCCATATAATATTATTGGATTTATTACGGAATTTAGAATTTTGAGCCAGGTCCTAATTGGGATGTCAATTGGAATTTTCCTTTTGATGGCATAAAAAGCCCTTCTTCCCTTCTCCTTCAATTCATTCACAGCCATATTGAAGTTTCCATTATGATTTATTTTCAATCCCAAATATGGGTAGCTTTTTGTGTTTTCTAATATGTGTGTGCCTAATTTAAATGTATTATGTGAACTCTGAGACTCGTGTCTCCTTTGAAAGATCATGACTTTAGTCTTCTTCATGTTTACGTTCAGAGACCATGTCTGACAGAACTGGTGGAGGATGTCTAGGTTCTGTTGTAGACCCTCTTTAGTGGCTGACAGCAGAACCAGATCATCTGCGTACATCAGTAATTTTACATTGGTATCGTGCAGAGTCAGACCGGGTGCAGTAGAAAGTTCTAATAACTTTGCTAATTCATTTATATATATATTGAACAATGTTGGACTTAAATTGCACCCCTGGCGGACTCCGCGACCCTGGGTGAAGAAATTTGTTCTTTTATTTCCAATTCTAACAGCACATCTGTTTTTTGTGTACATGGATTTGATCAAGTCATATGTATTTCCTCCAACACCACTTTCTAGAATTTTGAAGAAAAGACCTTTGTGCCAAATTGAGTCAAAGGCTTTTTCAAAATCGACAAAGCAGGAATATATTTTGTTTTTGTTCTGTTTTACGTGAATGTCAATTAGGGTTTTAAGAGTGTATATATGGTCAGAGGTACGATAATTTGGTAAGAATCCGATTTGGCTTTTACTTAGAACGCTGTGTTCTGTAAGGAATTCTATGAGTCTGGTGTTGATGATACTACATAGAAGTTTGCCCAAATTACTCGTCACACAGATACCCCTATAGTTTTTTGGGTCATGTTTATCTCCACTCTTGAAAATTGGGGTTATGAGTCCTTCATTCCAGATATCAGGAAAATAGCCTAGATTTAGTGTCAAATTGAATAATTTTAAAATAGCCAATTGGAATTTTTCAGAGCTGTGTTTAATCATTTCATTTAATATGCCATCTGTACCACAGGCCTTTCTAGCTTTAAGGCACTGGAGTTTTGGTTTCAGCTCTTGTTCTGTGATTGGGAAGTCTAAAGGGTTTTGATTATCCTTTATGATATTTTCCCATTTTTGTAATCTTTCACATATCTGGCTGGTTTCCGTTTTTGTATTTAGGGGTACAGTTGTAAAGAGTGATGTGAAGTGGTTTGTCCAAACATCCCCATCTTGGATAGCCATTTCTTCCGGCTTATCTTTATTCAATGAGTTCCAGTGGTCCCAGAAGGAGTTAGAGCTTAGAGAGTCCTCTATTTTGCACAATTGTTTATTTACGTGATTGTTCCTTTTAATTCTGATGGTCTTTTTGTAGTGTTTCAATGATTCACAGTATTGGAGGCGTAGGGTGTCATTTTGTGGGTTTATGTGTTTCTGGTTTGATATTTTTCTTAGCTGTGTTCTAAGAGCTTTACATTCTTTGTCAAACCATTGGTCCTTTTTAGTTTTTCTCTGTTTGTTACCTGATAGTTTTAATTTGGACTTTGTTGCAGTTCTTTCAAATATATAATTGATGTGTTCTACAGCTAGGTTTACTCCTTCAACACTGTTAGAGTATGGCATGGCTAGGAACGTATCTAACAGTGATTGTGTCTCATCACTGGCGATGGCTCTCTGGTAGTCCTGCATGCTGTTCTGGGACCATCTGTAGTATTTGGGGATGTTGTATAGTTTACTGGGCTGTGTAGGGGGATTTTTGAGAGACTCAGTTCTTTTCATGTATGCCGTGATCTGACTGTGGTCGGAGAGTGGGGTCAGGGGTTTGACTGTGAATGAACTGAAGGATACTGGATCCAGATCTGTTATCATGTAATCTACTGTGCTGCTGCCAAGGGGTGAGCAGTAAGTGTACCTTCCTTGTGAGTCCCCTCTCACACGCCCATTGACAAGGTAGAGACTCAGTCCTCTACACAGCTGTAATAAATCCTTTCCATTTTTGTTTATGGAAGTGTCATGGTTATTTCTAGGGGACTGGTTTACATGGTTGCATATGGTGTGGTCAGATATGAAATTGTCTCCATGTGTACTGGTGAAATCAGGGTGGGTTCCCGTTCGGGCGTTGAAGTCACCGCAAACAAGCACATGACCTTGACTTTGGTAAAGACTTATTTCTGATTCAAGGTTGGAGAAGATGTCGTCTGAGTAATATGGAGACCCAGTGGGTGGTACGTAAATTCCACAGATAAATAGGTCTCTCTGAGAGGGGATTATTTCTTTATTTAGTTTTAACCAAATATGATTGTTCCCGGTTTTTAGAATCTGTATTGACTGGTGGAGTTGTGATTTGTACCAAATTATCAATCCCCCTGAGTCTCTGCCCTGACTAATATGTTTCGTTTTATTCGATGGCAAAATGACTTCTCTATAGTGAGGAGGGCAGTGTGTGTCTACATCTTCTCTGCACCATGTCTCAGTTAGGATTAAGAGGTCATTGTTTGTTATAGCCTGTAAAAAATCTGAGTCTCTACTCTTAAGGCCGTATGTTGAAGAGCAAAGACCCTGTATGTTCCAGCAACTAATGGCGAATGATTGCATTTTGTACAAAAATTATATAAAGGTATAAAAGGTTATAACTAAGGTATAAGGGTATTCAGTCAATGAAAAATATATATAAAGGTGTTCAAAGGTATAAAGGTTATAGGGTATAAAGGTATTCAGTCAATGGACGAACATCACAGAATAAATTCAACAACAACAAAGGCGACAGCAGGCGGTTGGCCTGCTTTTCTTTTGGTCGATTGCTAGCTTGTAGTGAGAAGTTTACTGCATAGCGTGTATAACATTTGTTTGATCTCATTCAGCTCTGATGTGGGTGGGGGGGGGGGGGCCTGGTCAGGGCGGATGCATAGGTCATCTCCTGCGGCGGACGGTGAGGGGGTCGGCTGGGGGGACGTCTCCTCTCACTGGGTGGGTTGGAAGGGTGGGGTGTGGGCTGGGGGCGGTTGAGGGGTCGGCTGGGGGGATGTCTCCTCTCACTGGGTGTGGTGGAAAGGTGGGGTATAGGTGGGGCATAGGTTTGTGGGGTGACTCCTCGTGGGTATCTCATGGGCCTGTGCTTTCTCGGAGAGGCCGGTGTGTGACTGGGTCTGTTGGGGTTGCGTCCGAGGGCAGCATCCTTTAATGTTTTTGCAAATGTCCTCACTCCCGCGTTGTTTAGGTGTAGCCCATCATTATTAAAGTCCCATCTGCCGATGTTTGTGTGGTGGGCCAGGTGGACATTTTTGAGGGCAGCACAGTTTCTTGAGGTCTCCATGTTGATTTCGTGAATGATGTATGGAGGGGTGTCCATCCTGGGGAGGAGGGTGGAGATGATTACTCTGGTGTGTGGGAACTCCCTGGAGGCCTTCTCAGCCACCCTGGTCATTGCTTCAGCAGTTCCACGCTGTAGATAGTGGAGGTCATTTGTACCCGTGTGCACCACCATGTACTGGGGGCTCCCTAGAGTGTCCTGTCTGAGCAGCTCCATGGCGTGGCCTGTGTTCCGACAGCGCTTGGCTGTCACCTTGAGGCCTGGGAAGAGGCGTGCTGTGTCCAGGTATTTGCCATTGGAGTCCATGAGGAGGACTACCTGGGCTTCGGGCTGGGCTGGTCTGGTGGACTGGGGCCGTGGCTCGGGTGGAGGTTGGGCTGCTGGAAGGGGGTCTGAGTCCAAAGGTATGTCATTGGGTGTCAGGCTGGGAGGGGTAAGTGGGGTCAGGGGGGGGGGGGGTATATTCTGGTTTGGCAGTAGGGGGGGGGTGGGGTGGTGAGTGTTGGAGCAGAGGACTGCTTTTGATCGGGGAGGAATGTATGTATTCTTTCTTCTTGTCGTTGTAGCTTTACTTCCTCTATCTCACTGTGTAGAGACTCCTCCCGGCTGTTTGTATCTTCCTTCATGGCTTTCATCCGGGCCTGTAGGGTGTTGTTGTCCTGCTCTAGCTCCCGCATGGTTTCTGTGAGCTCCATGACCGTCCTCTGGGTCTCCCTCAGCTCTGAAGCGGTCTCCTCCCCGTTCCTCTTCAGATGACGGAGCTCTTCTCCCAGCTGCTGAATGGTGCAGGGCTCAGTCAGCCTGGCCAGAGTCCTCTCTTTAAATTCAGTGAACTCCAGCTCCAGGAGAGATACGCTTTCTCTCAGCTGCTGGACCAGTTTGGAGGGTGTTGAAGGAGTGTGAATGGATGGGCTGACTGGTGCTCTTTGTGCTGGCAGTGGCATCGCTGGGTTCACTGTGTGGTTGGAGGGAGTTGGAGTGGCACAGTCAGAAGGGCTAGTTGCTGGTTTTGACTCTGATATTTCTGTGTCTGTGTTCACCTTGTCCTCTTCTGTCTGTGTGTCCGCAGCCTTGTTGGTGTTGGGCACAACTCTCTCCACTTCCGTTTTTATTTTTGGGAAAAGCTCTTGAAATATGTTGAGGTTTGCTTCATTTCCCTGTACTAATACAGTCCCTTTAACATAGTAAGAGATTGTTAGAACTGGGTTATCAGTGTCCAGGGTCTCATCATGGCATATCGTGTGGCGTCCTCCTCGACCGATGCCTTCTTTCACAACATGGTCATAGTGGTTACAGATCACCTGTTTCCAGGAGTTAACATGTTCTGTGTGGAAGATGAGGTCATTCATCACCATCTTGTCCTTATAGACAGTGTAGTCAGCATACAGCTCTTCTGGGTGGGCCAAAAGTGTCTCCTCCTTGTGTTTTTTCTTGTTTTTATTACTTTTGCAACTAGGAGGGTACTCAACTTCTTTGCTGCACATCCTGTTTTGGTTAGTTTCCATGGCAACACTGCACATCCTGTTTTGGTTATTTTCCATGGCAACACACCAGGTAATACACAAACTTAACTGACTGAGACTGTTGTTATTAGCTTTTTGTACAAGATGTTATTTTGGATTTAGCTGGCTGGCTAGTTGTCGTTATCTAACGTTGTGTAGCTACGCAGCTAACTGGCGTTATATGCAGCCAGGCAGGTCGGCAGCTAACGCAGCTAACTGTCGTTATATACAGCCAAACTGTCCCGCTAGCTAACGCAGCTAACTATCGTTATTTACAGCCAAACGGTCCCGCTAGTTAACGCAGCTAACTATAGTTATATGCAGCCAAACGGTCCCGCTAGCTCTCGTAGTGACGTTATA
Source organism: Notolepis coatsorum (assembly GCF_963971535.1). Taxonomy (NCBI): domain Eukaryota; kingdom Metazoa; phylum Chordata; class Actinopteri; order Aulopiformes; family Paralepididae; genus Notolepis; species Notolepis coatsorum. Next base: position 7,018 of record NW_028173072.1, read on the forward strand.
AGGAGCCAAACGGTCCCGTTAGCTAACGCAGCTAACTAGCGTTATAATGAGCCAAACGGTCCCGTTAGCTCTTGTAGCAATGTTATATTGAACCAGTAACGTTATAATGAGCCAAACGGTTCCGTTAGCTCTTGTAGCAACGTTTTATTGAACCACACGGTCCCGTTAGCTCTTGTAGCAACGTTTTATTGAACCCAACGGACCCGCTAGCTCTCGTAGCTAACGGTGTCAGTATACCTGACTACTCTGTTAGCCTCCTTAGCTGCTGTATGCCGTTGTCTCCTTGTCTCCTTGCTACTTGCTCTTCTCTTTGGATTTAAATGTTGGTCTTTGTCCTATTGGATCTATATATATTCATGTTGCCTTTGACTTCCGGTTTAGCTGCAATATGTAGCGCACGCAATTGGTTATAGCTCCGCTCCCGTTATCGTTAATTTCGTTTAAAAACCTTATTTGGACAGTACCAAAAGAGACTAGACCACATCGTATGTATTGATAAGACCTTCTACTAACTATATCAAAAGACAACATGGTTAGGGATAAGGAAAAGACAGGAAAGAAACAAGAAACGGCAAAGCTAACGGCGCAGATTGAAACTCGGTCAAAGACAATGACAGGCGACGCTGTGGCAGATCCGTTGGTGAGCCCCGGCGCGGAGAATATAGAGGAGAATACACAGGGACCAAAGACAATTGTCCCCGAGAGGGAGACAACAGATGACAACATAACAGGAACATCAGAAAAAAATACCGTGAAGGAAAAAGCAGGCGATTTTGAGAAGATAATAGCAAAATCATCCATCGGATCCCTCACTGCTCCAACAACATCAACTGACACAAGCAGTTCAGTTGCACAGCCCGACTTCAACTCTCTGACTATCCTGATCAAAGAACAGATGGTCGCTTTCAAAGCACACGTAGAAGAACAGATGGTCGCTTTCAAAGCACACGTAGAAGAACACTTGGTCGCACACGCTAAACACATCGATACTAAATTCGAAGAGGTTATGAGAGCGGTCGTTTTGCAGTCCGTGCGAATCACGACAGTGGAGATTTCGGTGACAGAAAACACAAAAGCAGTCAAAACGAACGAAGGTAGCTTGACAGAGATGGGAGAAGAGATGGAAAGAGCTAAAGAGGAATATCGGAGGGAAATAAAATTGCTTAAAAACGAAGTGATGGAGAGGCAACTAGAAACCCATCGTTACCACAGGCGGAATAACATCCGCATTGTGGGGCTTGATGAAGCAGTGAACTGCGAAGACATCAACTTTCCAAAAGAGTTATCAACGATTTTGGAAAACTCCGATCCAAACAAAGTGCCAGAAGTGGAACAAGTTTACAGAATTGGTCCCCAGGGGCAAAGTATCAACGGGCCGAGAGTCATCATTGTCACTCTGCGGAAAACTACAACAAGGGATGACATCATCAAATATGCTCGCAACCAACGTGGGAAGCTGAAGTATGGTGATAAACCAATATTTATCTACGAAGATTTGAGCAGAGAGGCCATCATCCGACGTCAACCATACAAAGATGTGATGCAAAAGCTGTACAAAGCCGGCCACAAGCCAAGGCTAGCATATCTGGCGCTGTTATCATTCTTGGGCAATAACGGCCGCAGGTCAGGTCCATTTACACCCTTTGAAGCTGAGGATTTCCTGAATCAAAATGCAGCAAATAACCCAAAGCATGACGAAAATGCCGGAATCAGTTAAGCCTCTCTCTAAATATATACCAGTGTTGGAATGACTTTATTGTGTTCATCAATGAGGTCATTCCACCAGTGTTGGAATGACATTGTTGTGCTCATCAAAGTAGCAAACGATATGCAAGTCGTCTATAACAAAGTGTACTGTGTATAATACGATTCATAATACATTATAATTTCAGTCTCTGGTCTCTGAGGGGACAAATAAATATCAATGCAAAAAGATCTATCTGGAATATTCTGGGTTTATCGCTCAAATGCCCTGGGTCTCTTAGATCATTCTGGAATGTAAAATAGTCTAGGCACTAGTATATTCTACAACCTTCTAGAATATAAGGCACCATGACAACGAAGCATACAACTATAACAATAACATTCGGTGTGCATACACATAGCAGATAATAAATTAAATGAAGTGCAATCAGTCCTTAATAATACTTTAAAATTAACCACACATAAACGTATGAGCACAGCAAGGTTATTCTAACAATTTAAGTAATCACTCCATTAAAGGCACATTGAAGCGCTAAAAGGCGCTGCTTTTCTATCTTATCTAATCAGTTAAATCGGTTCTAGTGGCTTCTCCACGTTGATAATTATTTATCTCTTATTCCTTATCTATATCTTTCCATTGATTTTAATTTTATTTAATTTTTTCTTCTCATTACTCTATATTCTTTAAATATATTTTAACTTACATTGTTCTTTTCCAATGTTCTTCACATTAAGGTGTCAATATTACTCTATATTTTTTAAATATATTTTAACTTACATTATTCTTTTCCAATGTTCTTCACATTAAGGTGTCAATATTGCTCTACAATCTTTTCCTTTTTTTTTCCCCCACACGTTGGTGGAGGGTTCAAAGGAATATGTCGATAAAGGTTTATTCTCTTTTTTTTATTTTATTTTTTATTTTTATCTTTAGGTTATTTATCACAATACTTCATTACAGTAAGGGAAGGTGCAAGACCAAAAGCGACATTCTATTGCAATAGAATGGAAATGTTAGATCCTATGGCAATGTGCATAGGAAAATTAGGATTACAATGCTCAGTTTGGGCAATCCGGTGGACCATGGGAGAAAGTCAATCGCGGAGGATGTGTTCTTGGAACACAGGCATGTTCGACTTTCTGGGTGAGGGGAAAATAGGGGATTTTTATTTGTATATATATATGTTTTTAAGCTCAGCTCTCAACGGGACCTCATTAATTGGATGTGCATCTATTGTAGCTTCATACTCCAGAAACATTACCAAAAACTACACGAAAACATGCATAGACTATGGCTAGTTTGAATATAATGGTATGGAACACCGGTGGGATAAACAAACAACACAAGCGCAAAAGCGTGCTTACACTGATGAAAAAAGAACATGTGGACGTGGCTCTATTAAGCGAAACGCACATTTTAGAGGGAGACATAAATACGTTAGCGGATAACATATACCATAATATTAGTCACTCTTCTTTTGCTACGAGAACTAGAGGGGTAGCCATAGTCGTCAGACGCAAATTAAATATCGAATTGAAAGGGGTATGGTCGGATGCTGAGGGGCGCATAACTATAGCTAGGATTATACACAATAACAGGAAAATTGCATTGGCAGCGGTATATGCCCCGAATTTGTACGAAGTGGGTTTCTTCACTTCACTAACAGGAGAAATGTTAAACCATCCCGAGTACTCATATATAATAGGTGCGGATTTTAATGCCATTTGGAACCCAAGGATGGACAAAACTTACCTTTCCTTCTCCAGCGAACAAAAGAATTCATCTAAAGCATTAAAAGATTGGTCGAAATCAACAGGAGTAACTGATTTATGGCGTTCACTTAACCCCATGACCCGCAAGTACTCCTGTCGTTCGGCGAGACACAACACACTATCCAGAATTGATTACGTCTTTGCATCCCCGAGAATATTTGATAAATATGAAGTGGAAATGACACCCAATGCGCTATCAGATCACTGCTACTTAATCCTGAAAGCAACATTTGGTACACTATCTACCCGGGCCCCAAGATGGCGTTTTAATTCGATGCTGCTTAACAACAAGGAATTCATTACACAAATTAAAGAAGCTCTCACAGTATTCCTACAAGATAATGCTAACTCGGTGCAAGATCCCAGAATATTATGGATGTCGGTAAAGAATATGATCAAGGATTTCTCGGATAGATTTACCTCCATATTGCGCAAAAATCAAAACACAAAACTGTCTGAAATAGAAACGCTTTACTCAACGCTTTTTAATTCTTTAAAATACAACAACTCTACTAGACTAGATAACCAAGTTAACATTCTAAAGACAGAGATCAAAGCAATGTACAGACAAAAATCGGAATTGCAAATACGCAGCACTAGACAACAGCAGTACTTCCAAGGTTCTAAACCTAGTCACCTATTAGCCATGCGACTAAGAATTAATGCAAAATTTGCAGATATAACTGCCATTAGGAAACAACAAGCTCTAGTAACAGAACCCAAAATAATAAACGATACATTCAAAGAATTCTACTCCGATTTATATAACTCAGAAACGACCTTTGATCAAGACAAATTAGACACATATCTTAATCAAATTACTCTCCCTAAACTTACGGATGAAGACGCTAAACAGTTAGAAGTACCGATCACATTAGAAGAACTCAAGAAGGCCATATCCGGAATGAAAAACGGCAAAGCTCCGGGAATTGACGGTATCCCATCAGAAATGTACATTTCTTGCTGGGACATATTTGGACCCTTATTACTAAATATGATCTTATACTCAGTCAAAGAGGGAAGCTTCATTGAACACCAAAATACCGCACTCATTTCAGTTCTTCACAAAAAAGACAAAGACCCCACTGAATGCGGTAGTTACCGTCCTTTAAGCCTCCTCGGAACCGATGTCAAACTGTACTCTAAGATATTAGCCATCAGATTGCAAAAGCATATGACGTCTTTAGTTCATCCGGACCAAACAGGCTTCATAAAAGGTCGCCTGATCAATGATAACATAAGGCGAATACTGCACGTACTAGATACAGACAAAGAGGACATCACACCTAAGGCGATACTATCCCTGGATGCTATGAAAGCATTTGACAGGTTGGAATGGCCGTTTCTATGGGCAGTATTGGAAAGGATGGGGTTAGGAAAAGGTTTCATTGATATGATTAAAGTACTATACAAGGACCCATCGGCCAGGATTACAACAGGCACATTCATCTCCGATATCTTTCCGGTATCACGCTCAGCCAGACAAGGTTGCCCTCTTAGTCCCGGACTATTCGATCTATCATTAGAACCTTTAGCACAATTTATAAGACAATCCCAACACATAGAACCAATAGTAATCAAGGGCACACATCATAAAATTAGTTTATATGCGGACGACGTAATATTGTTCATGCAAAACCCCAACAACACATTGCCGCTTATACTCAAGTTGATAGAGAACTTTGGTGATTTATCGGGATTTAAAATAAATTGGCCTAAGTCGGCTTTTCTTCCTCTTAACACCAGTGCAAAAAAAGAGACAACCCTCCCAGGTGCGATACCCATGGTCAAACATTTCAGATGCTTGGGTGTGGAAATATTTCCCACCATAAGACAAACGGTGAAGCACAATTACACAAAAATACAGAACAAAATCAAGGACGACCTGGACAGGTGGGCAAAACTTAAAAACTCAGTACAGGCAAGGGTATCAATAGTTAAGATGGATGTATTACCAAGAATCAATTTCTTCAGCTCAATGCTTCCGTTACCTCCTCCAGAGGGCTACTGGAAAAGATTACAAACCTCCACATACAAATTTATTTGGAATAACAAACCACCTCGCATAAAAAGATCCACCGCACAGAGAAATAAAGCAGACGGTGGCATGGCAGTCCCAGATTTTTTACAATATTTTAATGCCTTCACATTAAGACCATTGAAGAAGATATGGTTTGACCCCGAGGCTTTGGTATCTTGGAGAAAATTAGAAGAAAACATAGTAGCCCCACAGAGATTGAAAGACATAGCATACACTAAACTTTCAATCAAGCATTGTGAGCGAGAATTTGGCCCAATAATAACCCATGCAATCAGGACATGGCGGGAAACACAAAGGAAATTTCCTAACCCTCAAGTATGACATAATCACACTCCCATATTCAATAACAATGCTCTCTTAATGGGAAAACGACCTATAAGATTCCCTGTGTGGGAAGAAAGAGGCATACACTCATTAGGGGATATTTTTAATAACAAGGGCCTCTGTAGTTATGTCGAAATATGCATAAAGTTTAACCTTACCGAGTCCACATGGCTTTTTTACATACAGTTACGACTTTGTATGAGATCTCACGGTGTTCCATTACACATACCAATTGAACACCACAGATACCACAAATTTTTCTATGAAAGAGATACATTGGGAGGTTTTGTATCAGGTTTTTATTATCAATTACTAACGTCCTCGTATGAAACCCTTCAACTAGACAATGTCTGGAGGAGGGATATACCAGACCTGGAAAATGACTTTGATTGGCAAGGAGCCTGGGCAAATGTCCGACTTACATCAAGGAACCCGGATCATCAACAAATCAATCTGAACTATATTCACAGGACATACTTGACTCCTATAAGGCTGTGCAAAATGGGGCTTATACAAGACTCCAAATGCTCCCAATGTACAAATGGGGACGAAGGAACATTTATGCACATGTATTGGGACTGCCCACCAGTTAAGGCATTCTGGAAAGATGTGTCCCAACAATTATCAATACTCGTATTTTGGAATATACCTGTACACCCCGCGGTATTGCTATTGAATGATGTTTTTGAGTTTGCAGTGAATCCACAACTAAAAAGATTGGTTTTATCGGGTATCACAGTAGCTAAAAAACTGATCGCATCACGTTGGTTTCAACCGGAAAAAATGTGCCGGAAAGTGTGGTTTCTTACATATCTCGATGTGATATATCAAGAAATATCTACAGCAAGAATTCTGGGGCTCAATGAATCCAAAATGTCAATGTGGTTAGAAGTGGTGGAGAGAATAAAAGCTAGCCTATAATGGTGATGTTTGGTTAGGAGTGAGGGATAATGGAGGCACTATCCAAGAGGGGGTCCGGGAGGGGGGGGTTTGAGCTGGAGCATATGTGTGTAGGGTTTTAGAAAATAGGTATTAGGGGTATATTATATACTAACATTTATATAATTGTAACTTCGCTGGATATACACTGTATACGGTTAAAATGTTATTATTGACTATTTTTGTTTTATCCTGTTTCTGTACTTGCATATATTTTAACCACCTTTACTGAAAGTTTAATTATACATTGTGTGTTGAGTACTGACTTTTAATAAGTTTTGTTTTGCAATAATAAAAAAAAAAAAAAAAAAAAAAAAATATTCATGTTGCCTTTGTGAAGTTATCTCTTCCTTCTGTTTAGTTATTCCATTAACAGTTGAATATTCTTTAGGGGTTCATCTTAGCTGAACTTAGCTGAACCTCTTAGATGTTCTCTCTCTCTCTCTCTCTCTCTCTCTTGTTGTCTCTCTCTCTCTCTCTCTCTCTCTCTCTCTGTTGTCTCTCTCTCTCTGTTGTCTCTCTCTCTCTCTGTTGTCCCTCTCTCTCTCTCTCTGTTCTCTCTCTCTCTCTCTCTCTCTCTCTCTCTCTCTCTCTCTCTCTCTCTCTGTTGTCTCTCTCTCTCTCTGTTGTCCCTCTCTCTCTCTGTTGTCCCTCTCTATCTCTGTTGTCTCTCTCTCTGTTGTCTCTCTCTCTCTCTCTGTTGTCTCTCTCTCTCTCTCTCTCTCTCTCTCTCTCTCTCTCTCTCTCTCTCTCTCTCTCTCTCTCTCTCTCTCTCTCTCTCTCTCTCTCTCTGTTGTCTCTCTCTCTCTCTCTCTCTGTTGTCTCTCTCTCTCTCTCTGTTGTCTCTCTCTCTCTGTTGTCCCTCTCTCTCTCTCTGTTGCTCTCTCTCTCTGTTGTCCCTCTCTCTCTCTGTTGTCCCTCTCTCTCTCTGTTGTCTCTCTCTCTCTCTGTTGTCCCACTCTCTCTCTGTTGTCTCTCTCTCTCTCTGTTGTCTCTATCTCTGTTGTCTCTCTCTCTCTCGTTGTCTCTCTCTCTCTGTTGTCTCTCTCTCTCTGTTGTCCCTCTCTCTCTCTGTTCTCTCTCTCTCTCTGTTGTCTCTCTCTCTCTCTCTCTCTGTTGTCTCTCTCTCTCTCTGTTGTCTCTCTCTCTCTCTGTTGTCCCTCTCTCTCTCTGTTGTCCCTCTCTCTCTGTTGTCTCTCTCT
>NW_028173072.1:20000-52718 GCF_963971535.1 Notolepis coatsorum
AAACCACGGCAATGGGGGGGGGGGGGGGGGTCTGCTGATGGAGACTCAGTGTTCAGGGTAACAGAGCATGAGGTGAGACGGATCTTTAAAAAAGTGAATATCAGGAAGGCAGCAGGACCGGACGGCATCCCCGGCCGCGTCCTAAAAGTCTGTGCCGACCAACTGGCCCCGGTATTCACTGACATCTTTAACCTGTCCTTGGAACAGGCTGTCATCCCCACCTGTCTGAAGAAGTCCACCATCATCCCTGTACCCAAAAAATCGACGCCCGCTTGCCTCAACGACTACCGCCCTGTAGCCCTCACCTCCATAGCCATGAAGTGCTTTGAGAAGCTAGTGAAGGGCTACATCTGTTCCTCCCTCCCCATCAACCTGGACCCCCTGCAATTTGCATATCGCCCCAACAGGTCCACGGAGGACGCCATAGCCCATGTGCTGCACACAGCAGCATCACACGTGGACAAGAGGCAGGGGAACTATGTGAGAATGCTGTTCATCGACTACAGCTCAGCATTCAATACCATAGTCCCCTCCAAACTCATAGCCAAGCTCAGGGACCTGGGCTTGAACTATGACCTCTGCCAGTGGGTCTTGGACTTCCTGACGGGCAGACCCCAGGTGGTAAGAGCAGGCAACTGCACCTCCTCATCCATCACGCTCAACATAGGGGCCCCCCAGGGCTGTGTTCTGAGCCCCCTCCTCTACTCCCTGTACACACATGACTGCGTGGCACAGTGGAACAACAACACAATCATCAAATTTGCTGATGACACAGTAGTGGTGGGCCTGATCTCTGCCAACGACGAGAGGGCCTACCTGGAAGAGGTAGAGAATCTGTCACAGTGGTGTCAGGAGAACTGCCTCTCCCTGAACGTCAGCTAAACAAAAGAGATGATTGTGGACTTCAGGAGGTCGGGGGTCAAGGACTACAGCCCCCTCAGCATCGACGGGGCACCGGTTGAGAGAGTGAACAGTTTCAAGTACCTCGGAGCCCACATATCCAAGGACTTGACATGGACCACACACATTGACAGTGTTGTGAAGAAGGCACGACAACGCCTCTACTTCCTCAGGTGCCTAAGGAAGTTCCAAGTCAGTCAGAAAATCCTTAGGAACTTCTACTCATGTACAATAGAGAGCATCCTGACTGGCAACATCACCTCCTGGTTTGGGAATAGCACTGCACAAGACCGTAGCAGACTACAAAGAGTGACACGTTCAGCCGAACGCACAATTGGAGGGGGGCTTCCCACCCTCCAGAACATTTACAACAAGCGGTGCAGGGGGAAGGCGAAGAGAATCATCAAGGACTCCAGCCACCCGAACAACTGCCTCTTTGAACTGCTGCAGTCAGGCAAGCGATACCGGAGTCTTAAGGCGAGCACAGAAAGACTCAGAAGAAGCTTCTATCCCCAGGCCATCAGTCTGCTCAACGAACAATAAACACTATGCAACAACCATCAAATGCACATAGCACACACACCCACACGCACACACTCACTTAAACAAACAACACACTGCAGCACCCACTCTCCACACTTTAGATCACACAAACACACTTTATATTTATTGATAAAGGATTTGCACTACAACTCGTACACCTACTGTAAATTGTACCTAAACTGTACCTCATCCCATTTCTGCTTTGCACTATATAGTATTGTATATTAGTACACTGCATAGTATATTGTTATATGGTAACTCAGTTACGTCTATTATGCATCGAACATTGTACATATGTCTATACTGAACACTGTGACCTCATTTTTTACTTCTAATTTACATGCTATACTATGTTATTTTATTTCATACTTATCTTGTCTTGCACAGTCTCTGGAGCGTAACAGTAAGAAGCATTTTGTATAAAAGTATTCTGTACTTCTGTATGACAACTATTAAAGAAACTTGAAACTTGAACTAACACACTACAGAAGGTTAACCTTTCACTCCCACACTACAGACGGTTAACCTTTCACTAACACACTACAGAAGGTTAACCTTTCACTACCACACTACAGAAGGTTAACCTTTCACTAACACACTACAGAAGGTTAACCTTTCACTACCACACTACAGAAGGTTAACCTTTCACTAACACACTACAGCAGGTTAACCTTTCACTACCACACTACAGAAGGTTAACCTTTCACTAACACACTACAGAAGGTTAACCTTTCACTACCACACTACAGAAGGTTAACCTTTCACTAACACACTACAGAAGATTAACCTTTCACTACCACACTACAGACAGTTAACCTTTCACTAACACACTACAGAAGGTTAACCTTTCCCTACCACACTACAGAAGGTTAACCTTTCACTACCACACTACAGAAGGTTAACCTTTCACTATCACACTACAGAAGGTTAACCTTTCACTACCACACTACAGAAGGTTAACCTTTCACTACCACACTACGGACGGTTAACCTTTCACTACCACACTACAGACGGTTAACCTTTCACTAACACACTACAGAAGGTTAACCTTTCCCTACCACACTACAGAAGGTTAACCTTTCACTACCACACTACAGAAGGTTAACCTTTCCCTACCACACTACAGAAGGTTAACCTTTCACTACCACACTACAGAAGGTTAACCTTTCACTACCACACTACAGAAGGTTAACCTTTCACTACCACACTACAGACGGTTAACGTTTCACTAACACACTACAGAAGGTTAACCTTTCCCTACCACACTACAGAAGGTTAACCTTTCACTAACACACTACAGAAGGTTAACCTTTCACTACCACACTACAGAAGGTTAACCTTTCACTAACACACTACAGAAGGTTAACCTTTCACTACCACACTACAGAAGGTTAACATTTCACTAACACACTACAGAAGGTTAACCTTTCACTACCACACTACAGAAGGTTAACCTTTCACTACCACACTACAGAAGGTTAACCTTTCCCTACCACACTACAGAAGGTTAACCTTTCACTACTACACTACAGAAGGTTAACCTTTCACTAACACACTACAGAAGGTTAACCTTTCACTAACACACTACAGAAGGTTAACCTTTCACTACCACACTACAGAAGGTTAACCTTTCACTACCACACTACAGACGGTTAACCTTTCACTACCACACTACAGACGGTTAACCTTCTATAGTGTGGTAGTGAAAGGTTTAAGAGAAACAAGCCAAACCTCACTTCGATAAAACTCACAACTGATGTTGGTTTGGTTGAAGAATGGGACATTTTTGTAATGTGGCTTGAGTACCACTGCCCTACCCGGTTCTGTTCTCGTCCACTGCATCATGTTCTGCTCTGCTCTGCTCTGTTTAGGGATGTCCCAATCAAGTTATTTTACCCCGATCCCGATCATTTGATATTGAGTATCTGCCGATCCGATATTTGTATTCTCCTAGACAATATAGCAGCACAGTGCACACTTCAAGTATATTAAAGTTAGTAAAAACCAAACCAATGTAGGTAAGATATGCTTGGTAAATAATCTGCATAAATATATGGCCTACATGGCACGGTGGTGTAGTGGTTAACACTGTCGCCTCACAGCAAGAAGGTCCAGGGTTCGATTCCCGCTTGGGGACCAGGTTTCCATGATGCCAGTTACCCAGGTGGGGTATCTCCCAGGCCTTTCTGTGTGGAGTTTGCATGTTCTCCCCGTGCTCGCAAGGGTTTCCCCCCCGATAAGATAAACCCAATGGAAAAACATGCACAACAACAAGATCGCTAACGCTGTGGCGTCCTTGACGAAGACGGACAGGAGCACTTGGATTGGTCCCCTGGCGCGGCTCACGTTGACGCCTGTCTGCTCCCGGCTGCCCTTGGGGGGGAAGGACGACAGGATGGGTTAATCGCAGATACGAATTGCATGCATGCATCGCATGTGTGCCAATTTATGACCTCGGAGTAGGTCCTAAATTATTATTATTATTATTATTACATCACAGCTTTCCCTTAATTGTTTTCATTTATTTTTAACAAAAAAAGGATTGGAATTTGATCGGATATAGATCAACACCAATCAATTAAAATATGCGTGATCACCTCAGATTCCGATCTGTCCAATCCAATTGGGACATCCCTAGTTCTGTTCTGTTCTATCATGTTCTGCTCTGTTTTCTTCTGTCCCATCATGTTTGGTTCTATTCTGCTGCTCTATCCTGCGGTCGGCAAATAATGAGGATTGCGCAACAGTTAGAAAAATTCTCCCTAAAGGCACCCTATACCCTAGTACTCTATTCCTATGGAGTAAATTCTACTTATCCAGGCAACTGACCATGTCTTGTTTTGGTTGAAACAGAGGACACAATTTAATTATTTATTTATTTAAGTTAAAATAAGCCCTGCTTTTTCCCTTTTTGTTCTATTCATCCGTCATTATGTCTTGTTATGGTTGACTGGGAGGACAAAGGACATGCATCATCAAGTTGTTCCATTCAAGCTAAGAGCTTACAGTTCTTCCCCTTTTCTCTTCTGTTCTCAAGGTCTATTTGTTTTGTCCTGTTTTGATTTGAGTCGGAAGACAACATTTTAGCTCAAAGCTACAGTATGCAGTCTGTTTCAGATGGCCTCCTTAAAGGACCACGCCAACATTATGGGAAATGCGCTTACTTGTCTTCTCCAGAGTCAGACAAGAAGACATTTAGTCATTCAGCTGACGCTTTTTATCCAAAGCAACTTACAAGTTCTGTACAACAGGTCAGCAAGAAGGCTACAACTCTTTCCGTTGAGTAACAATGTCCATCAAACAGTGTTGAAACTTGGGTGCATAGTAAGTAAAGACATATTAGCATAGTAGAAAAAAAAGAAGGTAGTAGTAAAAGAAGGTTATTATTTAAATATGGCGCAAGCTGTTCCATTCGCTACACAATATGCCATGTCAAGGACCTTGAAGCAGATTCGTGCGGCGATGGGGAGCCAGTGCAGCTCTCTAAGAAGTAGGGTAACATGGGCTGACTTTGGTAGGTTGGAGCATAGATATATATAGAACACTAGATAGCTTACCCGCGCTGCCGGCCAATGGAGAGCGGCGTCGTCGTAGGGCGGCCATCTTGCCCCAGGCATCTCAGCTACTGATAACATTAATGTCTATGGTGCATGTACTATTTAAATAACCATATGTAGCAGTCTGGAAAATATGGTATATTATTCAGAACTGCTGACTGTGTTTATATCCCTTTTTGTACACAAAGACATTCTAACTAGTGTCATTGATTCACACGAACAATGACACAAACGCCCCGTCCAAAGAGCATGTGAATACGGATCATAAATGACAGTATTGATTCATATTTTACAGTGCGTCCCCCTTGTGACTGGCAGGCGGGACCAGCAGGGGGCAGTAGCAGGCAGAGAGTGGCGGAGAGAGCTGAGAGATGATAAAGGGAGGAGCCGAGCGGAAGTCGTTCTCTTCTCGGCAGTGGACTTGACCACGAGAAGTCACGTCTAACGGGGGAGCTCTAGACAGCCCCGTTGCTGACGTTTATGCCGGAGTGCCCCGTGGAACAGTGACGGGTGATAGGAAGTACTGGCTAGTGGATACGATATCCTAGCAGTACCAGTGTTATGATATTATGAACATTAAGTGCAGAGTCGGGCACTAAGAGTCGAGTTATACCTAGTTACAGTGAGCGGTATAGGTAGCGTGCGGCTAAGGATCACAGTAGCATTGCTCGTGTTATACCTAGTTACAGTGACGGTATAGTCTGCGTGCCAGAGACGTACGGGACATCCAAGCAGTCTGCCCGGGCGTCAACAGCTGTCTGCACCGGAGAGCAGCAGCACACCTGCTCCAGGCTGCCTGCAGGACACGGGGAGTTCTTTACCACCAGCAGAGTTCGCCCAGCACCAGCTCAGCCAGCACTGCCTCTCTGCTATAGCTCCGCCTGCTAGCACCTGCGGCGCGAGTGTTCGACGCCATCTTGCCACCAGGACGGTGGTGGAGCGGCGCGGCCGCCATTTTGGTAGAGTAAACATTAGGGCTTCGGCGCCCAGGATCCTATCGTACATTACACAGTGTGTCGCAGCCTACGGGCGAAGCTGGTGTTTGCTAACCACAGTGCATAGGGGTACCCCATAAACATTACATGCCGGCATTAGCATAGGGCTTTTGTTTTGGTAATTGTGGGCCCACACTTTTGGTTTTATTTCCTTTTCTTTGAGCGTGATACAATGTGTGTGTAATATTACTTTCCCATCTATTTAACCCTTCCCCTCTTGGGGGTAAACGTAACGCTGCCATATAAGTAAAGCCTAAGAAGAGGTATTATTATTGGTACTAGCCCAGACGTGGGTAAGGAGTCAAGTATATTGAAGTCTACAATATCTGGGTCTATTAACTTTGGGTCTGCAATACCTGAGTCTATACTGTGTGGGTGTACAATATAAGTGTTTGCAAGGTATTGAATTACAACTTGAGTAATAGTAGAACTACCTTCCGTGGACCCATTGCTATTAAATATTTGTAGATGACCAGTCTTTAAATAACAGTAAAGGATGTAGATGGGAGTCTTGTGTGTGTGTCTTTCATTATTTCTAACCCTAACCCTAACCCTTTGCTACGGGTAATATATGTAATCGTAACCCCTTGCTATTCTACCTTTTCCATTTCCATTGTAAGGGTTCTGGTCGTCTCACATAAGGGAGGGTACTGCTTGCGGGGGGAACCCAGTTATTTCTCTACCATCCGGTCAGTAGGTGTGGGAGGGAAAAGGGGCAACTGTGGAGGGTGAGGGTGTGTTGGGGAGTACTGCGGACTACTCCAGAGAGAGGGAGGAAGACCAGAGTACCGGACCAGGTTTGTAAACCCTGGGCCTCATTCACCCCCACTACCAGCCTCCAGTTGACGCTCCGGACCCCAAAGACGGAGGTGCAGCTGGCCAGGGTGCTACTGTGTCTCGCTACCTATTGACCGCACCCCACAGTTCCCACGAAGCAGGGATAATCCACCCTGCTACATTTGGCGTCACGAACAGGATCAACATCCTACTCCACTCCCTTGTAAGTGACGACCCAGAGACCTGAGATGTCGGACAACGACACCCCGAAGCCCGATGCCAAAGCCGGGCCGTCCCGGGGGACGCAAGGAGGTGACTCGCCGCCCCCGCTCAAAGAGGAAGAGGGGGGAGCCGAGACGGTGCAGACCTTGACCGCCGAAGTGGAGTTCCTAAAGGGTCAACTCCAAGACCAGGCGGAAGCCCTAGACCACCAACACGAACAACTGGAGCAGGCCAGGCACCGAGAGTCGCTTGCCTTGGCCCAGGCCATGATCCAACAGCTTCCCCCAGCGCCCCTCCCGGTGGTGTACGTCCAACGAGAGCGGAAGTGCAGCGAATTTGGAGGTGAACAGGAGAGGGGGGAACTGCCTGTAGAGGACTGGATCCAGGCAATGAGGGCCCATCTCCGTGCCAGTCGAGTGCCCGAGGAGGAACAAGCGGAGGTCGTACAGCTCCACCTCAAAGGCGAGGCGAAGCAGACGGTACGCTTCCTGACGGAGGGAACCGCCCCCGACACGGAAGCCTTGTTCAAGATACTCGAAGAAACCTATGGGGACAAGGTCCCGGTCAGCGTCCGCCTGGGGGAGTTCTTCGACCGAAAACAGGCCGCCGGAGAGACCGTACGCCAGTTCGCCTACGACCTGCAGGAGAGGATCCGTCGCCTACAACGTCGGGCGCCCGCGCTGGTCGCCGACGCCACCGCCCTGCTGCAGGAGCGGTTTGTGGTGGGCCTCAGGGACGATGCCCTGAGGAGAGAAATGCGGAAGTACATGAGGGAGGACGGGACGCGGCCATTTCCCCAGGTACTGCAGGCGGCGATCGATTGGACGGAGGACGAGCTGGTCCACCCCGCCGACAAGGGTCCCCCCCGGGGTTTAGTACACGCCGCGGCTGGAGAGGGACGGGAGACCCCGCCGAGCGTTGACTCACTGCGGGAGACTATTCGGCAGATCCAGGCGGGACTGGAGCAACTAGGCGCGCGCCAGGAACAACTGGCTCAGACCTTCTCACGGGAGCGGGACGCGCCCCGGAGAGGCGCCACCGGACGGCGACGCCGAGACGACGCGACGCGAGAACCCCGCCGAGACGAAGACGGCCGGCTGATCTGCTATGCCTGCAATCAGCCGGGCCACATCAGCAGAGACTGCCCCCGCTCGGCCGGCGAGCCACGCCCCGCCTCTACTCCCAACCCCGAAGCTCCGGGCTCGTCAGGGTACCGACCCGGAGCACGAAGGACAGTCGACGCCGTCGTAACCGGAGTCGCCGGCGCGGCCGCGGAGGGCACCGAGACGCAAGACGCGCAAGGGGAATGCCTCACACTAGACGTCCAGATCGACGGGGTCGAGACCCGCTGCCTCTTCGACACCGGCGCCGAAGTCACCACCATGTACGAGAGCCACTTTCAAAGACACTTCCCGAAGTCAAAGTTGACCCCCGCCAACTGGATCACTCTCATCGCCGCCAACGGGTTGGAGATCCCAGTGGTGGGGTGTCTCTACGCCGAAGTGAAGTGTTGGGGAGTACTGCGGACTACTCCAGAGAGAGGGAGGAAGACCAGAGTACCGGACCAGGTTTGTAAACCCTGGGCCTCATTCACCCCCACTACCAGCCTCCAGTTGACGCTCCGGACCCCAAAGACGGAGGTGCAGCTGGCCAGGGTGCTACTGTGTCTCGCTACCTATTGACCGCACCCCACAGTTCCCACGAAGCAGGGATAATCCACCCTGCTACATTTGGCGTCACGAACAGGATCAACATCCTACTCCACTCCCTTGTAAGTGACGACCCAGAGACCTGAGATGTCGGACAACGACACCCCGAAGCCCGATGCCAAAGCCGGGCCGTCCCGGGGGACGCAAGGAGGTGACTCGCCGCCCCCGCTCAAAGAGGAAGAGGGGGGAGCCGAGACGGTGCAGACCTTGACCGCCGAAGTGGAGTTCCTAAAGGGTCAACTCCAAGACCAGGCGGAAGCCCTAGACCACCAACACGAACAACTGGAGCAGGCCAGGCACCGAGAGTCGCTTGCCTTGGCCCAGGCCATGATCCAACAGCTTCCCCCAGCGCCCCTCCCGGTGGTGTACGTCCAACGAGAGCGGAAGTGCAGCGAATTTGGAGGTGAACAGGAGAGGGGGGAACTGCCTGTAGAGGACTGGATCCAGGCAATGAGGGCCCATCTCCGTGCCAGTCGAGTGCCCGAGGAGGAACAAGCGGAGGTCGTACAGCTCCACCTCAAAGGCGAGGCGAAGCAGACGGTACGCTTCCTGACGGAGGGAACCGCCCCCGACACGGAAGCCTTGTTCAAGATACTCGAAGAAACCTATGGGGACAAGGTCCCGGTCAGCGTCCGCCTGGGGGAGTTCTTCGACCGAAAACAGGCCGCCGGAGAGACCGTACGCCAGTTCGCCTACGACCTGCAGGAGAGGATCCGTCGCCTACAACGTCGGGCGCCCGCGCTGGTCGCCGACGCCACCGCCCTGCTGCAGGAGCGGTTTGTGGTGGGCCTCAGGGACGATGCCCTGAGGAGAGAAATGCGGAAGTACATGAGGGAGGACGGGACGCGGCCATTTCCCCAGGTACTGCAGGCGGCGATCGATTGGACGGAGGACGAGCTGGTCCACCCCGCCGACAAGGGTCCCCCCCGGGGTTTAGTACACGCCGCGGCTGGAGAGGGACGGGAGACCCCGCCGAGCGTTGACTCACTGCGGGAGACTATTCGGCAGATCCAGGCGGGACTGGAGCAACTAGGCGCGCGCCAGGAACAACTGGCTCAGACCTTCTCACGGGAGCGGGACGCGCCCCGGAGAGGCGCCACCGGACGGCGACGCCGAGACGACGCGACGCGAGAACCCCGCCGAGACGAAGACGGCCGGCTGATCTGCTATGCCTGCAATCAGCCGGGCCACATCAGCAGAGACTGCCCCCGCTCGGCCGGCGAGCCACGCCCCGCCTCTACTCCCAACCCCGAAGCTCCGGGCTTGTCAGGGTACCGACCCGGAGCACGAAGGACAGTCGACGCCGTCGTAACCGGAGTCGCCGGCGCGGCCGCGGAGGGCACCGAGACGCAAGACGCGCAAGGGGAATGCCTCACACTAGACGTCCAGATCGACGGGGTCGAGACCCGCTGCCTCTTCGACACCGGCGCCGAAGTCACCACCATGTACGAGAGCCACTTTCAAAGACACTTCCCGAAGTCAAAGTTGACCCCCGCCAACTGGATCACTCTCATCGCCGCCAACGGGTTGGAGATCCCAGTGGTGGGGTGTCTCTACGCCGAAGTGAAGTGCCTAGATATGACATTCACGGGGAAATGCATATTCATACTAAAAGACGACCCAGGCCGAGGGGACCTAGGAGACGCTGTCCAGGGACTGCTGGGCATGAACGTGCTCGGCGGGGTAGACGGCCTGTTCGCAGGGATCAAGGGGATGCGGCCGGTGAACCAAAGACGTGTCGAAGCTAGAAGCATCGCCATTCGCCGTGTGGTCGCCGTCCTGGCCCAAGAAGGCCGAGAGTGTACCGCCCCGGGAAAGATGGGGTACGTCAAGGTGGCCGGCAGGGAGTCTGTGGTCATTCCCCCGCACAGCGAAATGGTCGTCTCAGGCCGTTGCGCGACGACAGCGGGGATGCGGCGTCCCGTGATGCTGGAGAACACGCCGAGTGCCAACCTGCCTCCCGGACTATTGGTGGCGAACGTGGTGACCTACGCCCAACAGGGGACAGTGCCTGTGCGGGTGTTGAACCCGACCGACGTCGAGATTGTGCTCCGACCCCGGTCCAGACTGGCAGAGATTCACTGTCCCCGCCAGGTACGGCCCCAGGAGAGGGTGACCGTAGAGGAAGTAGACGGAGGCGTCCGAGTGACGGCGATTGAGACTCGAGCCAGCCCGCCAGAGGCAGAGCCGGACGGGAAGACCCACAGGCTCGCCGTGGACGTACAGGCGAACCTGCAGGATCTCACACCGGCCCAAGTGAGCCGGCTGAATCAAGTATTGGAGAAACACAAGGCGGTGTTCTCCGTTGACGACGGGGACTATGGTTACACAACCACGGTCACACACTACGTCCCCACTGGTGACGCACACCCGGTCAAGCAACGGCACCGCCGAATACCGCCCCACGTGTTCCAAGAAGTAAAGAGACACGTGCAAGATCTGGTGAACCTGGGTGTCCTGGTAGAGAGCTGCAGTCCGTGGGCGTCACCAGCCGTGATCGTCATAAAGAAAGACGGCTCCGTGCGGTTCTGCTGCGATTACCGCCGCCTAAATAACGTGACACACCGGGATGCCTACCCCCTACCTCGTATCGAGGAGTCCCTAGACGCCTTGGGGCAAGCCAAGATCTTCTCCTCGCTCGATCTCACCGCCGGCTACTTCCAGGTGGCGGTGAAAGAGGAAGACCAAGAGAAGACGGCTGTCACGACGCCCTTCGGCCTCTACCAGTGGACTCGTATGCCCTTCGGACTGTGTAACGCACCAGCGACGTTCCAGCGGTTGATGACCGCCGTGCTGGGGGACCTGGCCTTCGACGTCCTACTCGTCTACCTAGACGACGTCTTGGTGTTCGCCAGCGACTTCGAGAGCCACTGTCAGAAGCTGGACCTGGTGTTTGGACGGCTTCGGGAGCATGGACTCAAGCTCAAGCCCCGGAAGTGCTTCCTTCTGAAGGCCGAAGTCAAGTTCCTGGGACACGTGGTCTCCGCGGCCGGCATACAGGTCGACACCGACAAAGTGAAGGCGTTGGAGGACTGGCCGGCGCCACGCTCGGCGAAGGAAGTGAGGCAGGTGATCGGGTTCCTGTCCTATTATCGGCGGTTCGTGCCCCACTTCGCCCAGGTGGCCCAGCCACTGCACGCCCTGATGGGGAAAGAAAAAAAGGGGTTCGCCAAGGGCCGGCCCGAGGCCTTCAAGTGGACGCCGCAGTGTCAGACGGCCTTCGACCATCTGCGGCAGTGCCTCTTGACACCCCCGGTGCTGGCCTACCCCGACCTCCAGCTCCCCTTCATAGTGACCACCGACGGGAGTTACTTGGGACTGGGAGCGGTACTCAGTCAGAAACAGGAGGGCGTAGAGCGAGTCATCGCCTTTGCGAGCCGAGGCCTGCGTGGGTCCGAAAGGAATGACCAAAATTATAGTGCGTTCAAGCTGGAACTCCTCGCCCTGAAGTGGGCGGTCACCGAGAAGTTCAGAGACCTCTTGATGTACGCCCAGTTCACCGTGATCACCGACCACAACCCGTTGAGACACCTCGGCACGGCCAACCTGGGAGCAGTGGAGCAGCGGTGGAACGCTCAGCTCGCGGAGTTTGACTTCGTGGTGCACTACAAACCTGGTCGACTCAACCAGAACGCAGACGCTCTGTCTCGCATGCCGATGCGATCAGAACCTGAAGTGGAAGACACTGAGAAAGACTTCCTAATGATAGCCGCGGCTGGCACCCACACCCGTCAGGGTCTCCAGGAACGGGCCACTCCATTGTCCGTCCCCGCCCCAGTCGCCCGCGAGGGCTACGTCGTGGTCCCAGCGGAGGAAGTGCGGGCCCTGCTGTGCCCTGGGAGACCGACAGAGACGCGGGAGGTCTCGAGTGTCGGCGCACGACGGATAGCGGCACAGAAGGGGAACAGCGGATATGACTGGGCGGAAATGCGGCAGCTCCAGGCGGACGATTCCGAGTTGGGTCCGGTGTGGCGGGCGGTGACACAGGGGGTCCCCCCCACTAAGGTACAGCTGAAGGAAGGAGACCCGAAACTCTGCAAGTTATACGGGCAGTGGGAACGACTCCGTCTGCATCAGCAAGTGCTGTTTCGGCGCGTAAGCGATCCCCGGGATGGAGAGGAGGTTCTCCAGCTGGTGGTGCCCACAGCCCTGCGAAGGAGGATCTACGAGACCCAGCACGAAGACGCGGGACACTACGGGGGACAGGGGACGGTGGTCCTGATGAGGCGAGGTTACTACTGGATCGGAATGGCAGAAGAGGTGAAGCAATGGGTGAAGCGATGCAAGCGATGTGCATTAGCCCGCGACGTGTTCCCTAAAGCCCAGGCCCAGATGACCTGCACTAACGTGACGGCACCCATGGAGGTCCTGGCCATGGACTTCACCGTGTTGGAGAGGTCGGTGGGTGGCTACGAGAACGTACTGGTGCTGACCGATATGTTTACCAGATTCACTATTGCCGTACCGACCAAAGACCAGACTGCGAAGACCACCGCCGCTGCCATCATCAAGTACTGGTTCGTGTACTACGGTTGCCCTGCCCGACTCCATGCCGATCAAGGGCGAAATTTCGAGTCGAGCGTCATCAAGGAGCTCTGCCGACTGTATGGGATTTCAAAGAGCCGCACCACGCCCTACCATCCCCAGGGGAATGGGCAGTGCGAGAGATTCAATCGGACAATGCACGACATGCTGCGTAGTCTGCCCGCAGAGAAGAAGCGGGACTGGAAGGAGCACCTACCCGAGTTGGTACTTACATACAATTGCCACGAACACTCCTCCACTGGATACTCTCCCTTCTACCTGCTCTTCGGGAGGGACGCTAGGATGCCCCGAGATGTCCTAGGGGGCAGAGACGTCATTGAGGAGGGGGCGGCAGACCTAGATGAGTGGGTGCAGAGTCACCACGAGCGACTAAAGGCCGCCGCGGAGGCCGCTGAGGCCACGGCGAAGCAGGCATCCCATCGACGCAAGAGAATTTACGACAGGAAGAGCAGAGGTGCACTCCTGCGGGCCGGAGACCGGGTCCTGATACGCGACCACCGAATCCGGGGCCGTAATAAGATACAAGACAAGTGGGAGCCTACGTCATATGTGGTGGTTAAGCAGAGCCACGAAGGGACGCCCGTGTTCACGGTCAGGCCCGAAGCAGGGGGTCCAGAAAGGACCGTGCATCGAGACCAGCTCAAGACCTGTCCCTTCCCGGCTTCTGACCCGGAAGTGCGGGGGAGGGCCCCTCGACAGATCCCGGTGGCACCGCGGAGCTCGTCCGAATCAGACATCGGAGGTGCTTTCGGGCACCGGCGGGAACCGCATCCTAGGGCGTGTAACCACCCCGGTCCCCTGCGGGACGCCCCTGAGGAGGCCGTAAGCGCCGAGTCAGAGGTGGAGTCGACCCCTTCAGGAGAGGAGGGGGAAGGCGGCGGAGACGGAGTCGAAGAGGAGGCCGCGGGCGGTCCATCGATGGCCCCGGAGGGTGAGGCCGTGGTCCAGGACCCGCCGACAGACACTGAGGAATCCGACACGGAATCGGAGGCGGGGGAGGTGGAACCCCCCAGAGTGGAGGCCGCTCGGCCCCAGAGGAGCACCAGAGGTCGGCTACCCGCTCGGTATCGCCAGGACTACGTGCTCAAGAGCGTGTTCGCGGAACAGTGTGTCCAACTCCTGGGGGAGTGTGTAAAACTGTTGGCATAATGTGTAATTGTCAACCGAGGTGTGAAACTGTTGGTCTCAGGACCGTTTTCATGCATGCGTTTGTTTTTGTTGTTTTGTTGTTAACTTGCAGAGGACTTAGCAAGTTCAAAGTGGGGGGAAATGTAGCAGTCTGGAAAATATGGTATATTATTCAGAACTGCTGACTGTGTTTATATCCCTTTTTGTACACAAAGACATTCTAACTAGTGTCATTGATTCACACGAACAATGACACAAACGCCCCGTCCAAAGAGCATGTGAATACGGATCATAAATGACAGTATTGATTCATATTTTACAGTGCGTCCCCCTTGTGACTGGCAGGCGGGACCAGCAGGGGGCAGTAGCAGGCAGAGAGTGGCGGAGAGAGCTGAGAGATGATAAAGGGAGGAGCCGAGCGGAAGTCGTTTTCTTCTCGGCAGTGGACTTGACCACGAGAAGTCACGTCTAACGGGGGAGCTCTAGACAGCCCCGTTGCTGACGTTTATGCCGGAGTGCCCCGTGGAACAGTGACGGGTGATAGGAAGTACTGGCTAGTGGATACGATATCCTAGCAGTACCAGTGTTATGATATTATGAACATTAAGTGCAGAGTCGGGCACTAAGAGTCGAGTTATACCTAGTTACAGTGAGCGGTATAGGTAGCGTGCGGCTAAGGATCACAGTAGCATTGCTCGTGTTATACCTAGTTACAGTGACGGTATAGTCTGCGTGCCAGAGACGTACGGGACATCCAAGCAGTCTGCCCGGGCGTCAACAGCTGTCTGCACCGGAGAGCAGCAGCACACCTGCTCCAGGCTGCCTGCAGGACACGGGGAGTTCTTTACCACCAGCAGAGTTCGCCCAGCACCAGCTCAGCCAGCACTGCCTCTCTGCTATAGCTCCGCCTGCTAGCACCTGCGGCGCGAGTGTTCGACGCCATCTTGCCACCAGGACGGTGGTGGAGCGGCGCGGCCGCCATTTTGGTAGAGTAAACATTAGGGCTTCGGCGCCCAGGATCCTATCGTACATTACACAGTGTGTCGCAGCCTACGGGCGAAGCTGGTGTTTGCTAACCACAGTGCATAGGGGTACCCCATAAACATTACATGCCGGCATTAGCATAGGGCTTTTGTTTTGGTAATTGTGGGCCCACACTTTTGGTTTTATTTCCTTTTCTTTGAGCGTGATACAATGTGTGTGTAATATTACTTTCCCATCTATTTAACCCTTCCCCTCTTGGGGGTAAACGTAACGCTGCCATATAAGTAAAGCCTAAGAAGAGGTATTATTATTGGTACTAGCCCAGACGTGGGTAAGGAGTCAAGTATATTGAAGTCTACAATATCTGGGTCTATTAACTTTGGGTCTGCAATACCTGAGTCTATACTGTGTGGGTGTACAATATAAGTGTTTGCAAGGTATTGAATTACAACTTGAGTAATAGTAGAACTACCTTCCGTGGACCCATTGCTATTAAATATTTGTAGATGACCAGTCTTTAAATAACAGTAAAGGATGTAGATGGGAGTCTTGTGTGTGTGTCTTTCATTATTTCTAACCCTAACCCTAACCCTTTGCTACGGGTAATATATGTAATCGTAACCCCTTGCTATTCTACCTTTTCCATTTCCATTGTAAGGGTTCTGGTCGTCTCACATAAGGGAGGGTACTGCTTGCGGGGGGAACCCAGTTATTTCTCTACCATCCGGTCAGTAGGTGTGGGAGGGAAAAGGGGCAACTGTGGAGGGTGAGGGTGTGTTGGGGAGTACTGCGGACTACTCCAGAGAGAGGGAGGAAGACCAGAGTACCGGACCAGGTTTGTAAACCCTGGGCCTCATTCACCCCCACTACCAGCCTCCAGTTGACGCTCCGGACCCCAAAGACGGAGGTGCAGCTGGCCAGGGTGCTACTGTGTCTCGCTACCTATTGACCGCACCCCACAGTTCCCACGAAGCAGGGATAATCCACCCTGCTACACATAGATTGCTCAATTCTTTACAGATTTTCAAACTGGTTGGTTTGCTATAAACATCAAAGATGTAGTTATGATACTGCATACTTATAAAAAAAAAAAAAATTAAGATGTTTTTTTTACAAAAACCGCCTGAATCATAGCCACGTTAATAATGCTTGTAATAAACCAAACCGTTTGTAAATCCGTCAATATTTCAGCGAGTTATGAGTATTTTTGTCTGTGCAGATCACTCACCCTCACTCAAGGCTGACCTGGGCAAGATGGCGGCAGTTCAGCGACGCTGGTGACTCCGCCTTAAGCTATCTAGTGTTCTATATCTATGGGTTGGAGATCAGGTGGGCCGCTGCATCCTGTATGAGTTGAAGTGGCTTGGTGGCGTTAGTTGGTAGACCAGCTAGCAGTGCATTGCAGTAGTTGAAGCGAGACATGTGTGAGGTTTGGTTCTTTCCCCACCACGGGCTTCTTGAAGTACTGTGATGATTGGTCCGCTCCCCACCCACTCGCTCTGTTCCTTTAAGTTTTCGGTTAATTAATTGCATTCTCCTCTTCACACGCTTCTTCCTGTAGACGCCGTTTGATTGGTGCTCCCCCAACCACACGCTTGTCAATCTCATCCCGCAGCTGTCACAGCTTGTCATTAAGCATTCCTTTTGCTTATATATACCCTGATTCCCCATTAAGTGTTGTTGGATCGTTCTGATATATTCTCTGCATTTGCCGTTCCTTCCGTCGCCTGTTTTTCCCTGTGCTTTGCCTCCCAGGACTCTCGAGGAGTATTCCGTTTGGACAACCCGTTCCCCGTTACGAAGCGCTCGCCCTGTTTGATCTGCTCGCTTCACGCACAGCGCTCTGGTGAGTTTTTGCAAGACAGTCTTTTGACTCTTATCATTTTTCGTGTGTGTAAACACTGAAGAGATCCTGCTTTTTGTTCAGTCTTTCTCTCACCCTTTTTGCCTGTTTTTGGATTTTCATTGGGATTCATTATTGTTTGAACTTTGCTCACTGTGTGTCTCACACCGAAGATTCTATCACTTGGATTAATTGTTGGGACATTGCTCACTGTGTGTATTCACACCGAAGATTCTATCACTTGGATTAATTGTTGGGACATTGCTCACTGTGTGTATTCACACCGAAGATTCTGTCACTTGGATTATCTGTTTGGGACAAGTCACTTCACCTGTCACCTGTCTGTTCCCAACTGTTCACTGAGCTAACCCGCTCTCTCTCTCTCCCTGTTCCGCTACCACCTCGGAGTACTGCCGGGAGGATTCTGCAGAGCGGCTCTGACGTCACTGACAGATTCCTCAGACGTAACCTCCCCGGGAGAGGCTGCAGAGCAGCAACATTCCTCAAATGCTTGTATCCCAGTCTGTTTCTGTTTTCAACCAAGTTCTTTCTGTTATTCTGTAAAATAAACGAGCCCTAGTTTTTGGCTAACTCTGAAACTACTCTCTCTGTGCCGTTTGCGTTTGGGGTCGGTGTCAAACCATAACAACATGGCTGTTAATTGTATGAGGAGTTGAGTGGCTTCTTTTGTCAGGAAGGGGCCAATCCTTCTGACATTGCTCAGGAGGAATCTGCAAGTTCTGGTTGTTGCAGCGATGTGAGCGGAGAAGTTCAGCCAGTCGTCAAGGACTACACCTAGGTTCTTGGTGGTCGGGGACGAAGCCACAGCTACATTCTCCTCTGTAGTAGTACCAGTTTCCTCTCTGTGAGTTCAATAGAAAGCTATTCGGCTTCAAGCTACAGTAGCCTAGGTTAGCACAAATTAATGTAAATAAATTACATTATTATTAAATATATTATTTAATTAATTAAATAAATAAGAGGTGTTTTTGGCCAACAGCTAGGCTAGCTCGTCCGTATCCGCTTCCATTCATTGTGCTAAGCTAGGCTAGCTTGCAGCCGGATAACCTTCTCCTATACGCACAGAGAGAAAAATCTATCTTCTTGCTTGTTATGCTTGATAGCAGTAATGTTAACAGAGATTGTCCGAAGGATAAATTATTCTATTTAATTTTACCATTTTTCATGCATTTTTAAATATGCGTTAATACAATTAACACAAGCAAATCATGCGATTAACGTATTAAGAAATATTGCTTGACAGCCCTAATATATATTATTAATTTATTATTATTATTATTATTATTATTATTATTATTATTATTATTATTATTATTATTATTATTATTATTATTATTATTATTATTATTATTATTATTATTATTATTATTATTATTATTATTATTATTATTATTATTATTATTATTATTATTATTATTATTATTATTATTATTATTATTATTATTATTATTATTATTATTATTATTATTATTATTATTATATACATTATTCAAATGTCTCCAGACCTCTCAGATCCTAAGGTGTGGCCAGCAATAGCAACCCCCTATCCTCACTCAATTCCAACCTACACACTAAACCAAAACAGAACATGAAGACAGGCATCCTGTAAGATGTTTTAGCTCAAAGCTATGTGGTCTGGCTCAGATGGTCAGCTTCTAATAATATAATAATAACAATAATATTTCCACGCGGTTTCACTGGAATTCTGTTGCTAGGGAACAGTGTATTTCCTGTCAACTATTGCATTAGCAAACATTGCAACATGAAATCACCAGGAAATAATCCATTTCGAATGTTTATGTTGTCACGTTGAAAAGTATACACACTCTGTTCTACTCTATTATAATTAGATAATGCACTTGAAGACAGTGATTCATTCCATCCATCTTGTTTGGATGCTTGGGGAATGAGCCTCTGTAAGATCTTAACTAATGTACCTTAAGTAATATATGCACGTATTGTATCGGAAATGTAACATGTGTACATATTACTAATAATATGTACTTTTTACATTTTCAAAAAAAAAATTAAGTTCCCCTGCTGGGGATCAAACCTTAACCCTATACCTTTATGTCCCTGTTCCACTCGACGGGGTCGGTACCGACCCCTTTTGACCTTATTATCATATAGGCATATTTTTATGAAGATGAAAATAATTTGTGATTTTAAAATCAACCGTTTTCAAGTATTAACATCACTACTATGTCACAAATACATGTAGAATGTAAAACGGTAGGTTGGCAATAGTTTAGCAATAGGTTAAAAGTGTACTTATATCATTTCAGTTTTCTATTTGCGATCGTCTATTCTGACCCGGAACCGGAAATGGAAATGTTGAACCATGGGAATTGTAGTTTTTTTTTTTTTTTTTGCTGCCATTTTGTAGAGGAGATCGCTAGCTATCGGCCAGCGTTGAAATTTCTCCGATCTACACTTCCTGTCACATACTATGGTGGTTCAAAGTTCAGCGTTCTGAATGAATCATATCAATAATTGTTATGATTCGCGATAATAAGCTACAAAAGGTAACGTTTTTGACAAATATTGAAACGCAGTTACAATGTAGGAAGAATTAGATCTGAAATTAGTTTCAAAATGGTTACACTGTGGGGGAAATAAAATAGTACACTCGATTACAGTAAATATCAGTATCTGTTATTATGCACGCCTGGTGATACTATATCCAAATTGAACTCGGCCATTTGAAAGATACTATATGTATATATATATAAATGTGCGAATTGGCTATAATAAGGTAATGTATAAGCATATATTCTATATTCTATAATAATATTTCAAATTGCATTGGTCCGGATGGGATAATTCAATACTGTATATACAGAACCTTCAGTTTGATCATCTTCCCTTTATTAATTTCCTTAGATCTTTTGTACACATGATCTCAAGAGGGTACTGAATGAGCTCAGTGGCAGTTTCTTAAGTTTGGTCATAATTATCATGGTTTTATTCACTGTCAAAGATGAAAAGAAAAATCATAATTCATATTTTCCTTTGTTTCATCACAATTTAAGCAAGCCTAGTAATAGACACAATATTTCTGACACTGAGAATACATTCATTGAGGTCCATAGATGTTACTAGATACCAAGAATATGCAAATAGCCCTTGTAGAAGTGGAGCAATATTCCATTTACCTAGGTATACATTTTATGCAGATTTTCACCTGGGGTGGAACAGGTTGTTAACCATGAAGAGCATGTTAATAAAACTAACTAAAGAGCAATCAGAATAGTGAATTATGTAGTATATTATGAACACACCAATGGATTCTTTTTTAAATCACAGACATTGAAATTTAGGGATTTATGGAATTCAAAACTGCACAAATGGTGTATAAAGCAAGACATAATCTACTACCAGGCAACATTCAAAAGTTGTTCATAGATAGAGAAGGGGGATATAACGTAAGAGGGAGATTTAACTTAAAACGGCCGACTGTACACACCACTATAAAAAGCATGTGCATATCTGTCTGTGGGGTGAAGTTGTGGAATCGTCTACCAGAGGAGTTAAAATAAAGTAAAAATACTGCTAATTACAAAAGGAAGTACAAACAATTTATTCTTGAGAAGTATGGCGTGGATGGTTAGCCATGTGTTTCAAATAAAATTGATGAGATCAATTGTTGACATTTTTTATTGCTGATTGTTGTTCATTATTATTATTTTTAGTTTTTTTGGTTGATAACGAAGATCAATATATCATATAATTAACTACCGTACTCTAATCTGAAAGACTATACCTGTATTGTCATGTTTCGGTTGAGCCTGTGGACAGGCATTCTGTAAGATGAAAGCACGGCCTGATTCAGTCAGTTTGAAACACAACGTCTCAGCTTCTCATCTTCTATTGTATTGTCTGACCTTTTTCTAAGAGACGCCAAGACATGACAGCCACATCCATCCTGCCTAAGACCATACCATATTCTCAGGTGATGGGCAACCTTTTGAGGCAACACAGATGAGAAACACAGCCCTCAACTCGAATGGGAATCGGCAAATGGGACCTATAACAAAAAAGATATACAAAGAGGGGGAAATGCTCTTGATAATATTTGTTCTAGTATAGTTAACTTATTGAGACACTGGAATGCCTGATTGAGACCTTTTAATGTCTCATGGTGGCCTCAGCTTGCATTTCGGACAAACATTTTAACGGCAGGCATAGGCTACTGCCTGGCGGGGATTTGCACTCTACTGAGCGCACTCTTTTAGCCGTGCCGTGTTTTGGTTCAATTGCAGGACAAGCATCCTGGACTATTTTAACTCAACATGGTCAAGTTTAGACAGTTTTTAGCCTGGAAAATACAATACCCAGACACAGGGTTGGACTCACTGTCAAGGACAGTTACTTTTCAACACAACACGGGCCGGTTAACCCTTGTGTGGCGTTTGCATTTTTGTTATCCACCTGGTGGATTCACAACATTATTGTGATTTTAAATCAGTACAGCCATAACAATTTATGTAAGAATACTTAACAGATGTGAACTCAATTACAAGCAAAACAGACAGCATACATGGTTGATATTTGCCATTTACCTCCGCCCAATCTCAATTTTACCCTGTATAGCAAAAGTGCTAGAGAGGCTAGTTTACAAACAACTCACAAGCTTTCTAGAAACCTACAACATACTTTCGGAAAATCAATCTGGCTTCCGCTCAGGGCATGGATGTGAGACTGCTACAATGAAAGTCCTCAATGATGTCCTCAACGCCCTTGACTCCAAACTCCGCATTTATAGATCTGGCTAAAGCCTTTGACACTGTAGATCAGGGGTGTCAAACTCATTTTCACAGAGGGCCACATCAACATTATGGTTGCCCTCAAAGGGCCAAAGACCGTATAAATGTTAATGTAATGTAAAATAAATGTAGCTACACATTTACATATTGTTAAACATGGTGTTTCTGTATTTATTACTTATTCAAGTTATACATATTGCATATTCATTTGCATAAATGTAAAAATATATGTTAGCTTATGTTATTTTAACAAATAATTTTAGTTTATCAGAACCCCATATTACTCCACCAATCAATGATCAAACCATTCAAGTAAATAACAAAGAAGAATATCATCAAATACAAGCTATGACATTAAGTTTGTTCAAAACCTTTTTGTCACAGTCAAGAGGGGCAGAACTAACAACTGTGAGCTGCAAAGAACACGTGGGACAGATGTAGCAGATGTTACAAAAACAAATGGCTGCACACAACCTTGCAGAGGCCATACATCCAACTAATGGAAGATAGTTTAATTAACTTTAATTAACAGATTGCAGAATGGGTACAGTACAGTACAGCTCAATACACACAATTGTTAAGGGGATGCAGACCAGAGAAAGACTTTCGACTTGTTTACATCAGGGTCCCCCAAATAAGGGGTACTTATCCATAGACAAATAGAGCTGGCAACCCATGGTATAGCATGAATTTAACCTCTGGCACCCATAGTGTTAATGTAAAAAAAAAAAAAAAATTATTTTTTACCTGAGCTCTTGGGGGGCCACATCAAATGACGTGGCGGGCCGGATTTGGCCCGCGGGCCGTGAGTTTGACACCTATGCTGTAGATCATGAACAGCTTTTGGAGCGGCTGAGAGACATTGGCCCCTCCCCGGATGCTGTCCTGAAAACTCTCCCCAGGAGAGCTTTCTAAAAATCCAAGCTGGTTTTTCCGCCCTTTGCCTGGTCCTAAACACCAGCAAAACCAAAGTTATGTGGTTCGGCCACAAGGGTGCCTCCCAGACTGGCACCATTGTGGCCGCCGATCTGGTAACATCCTATAAATACCTGGGAGTGTGGATCGACAACAAACTCTCCTTCTCTGAACACCTAACCCAAAGTCAAAGCAACGCTTAGCTTTCTGTATAGGAACCGTTCCTCCTTCACTACGTCTGCTAAACTCACCCTGGTCCAGATGACTGTCCTGCCGCTATTTGACTTTAGCGATGTAATCTACCACTTGGCCCGTAAAGGTGATCTAGAGCGCTTAGATATCCTATATCACTCTGCCATTCGCTTCGCTACCAATGCCCCCTACACAGGACCCACCATTGCGAGCTATACTCCCTAGTAAACTGGCCCTCCCTGGAAATGAGACGCAAACATCCACTGGCTGGCCTTTGTATATAAAACACTTCTAGGCTGTACTCCCCCTTACCTTACTCGCCTAGTCCACCCTCGTCCACTCCCAAATTACCACACCCGGTCAGCCACACATATCGTGGTAAACGCCCCCCTCCTCACAAGGCCGTTCCTCCTTTCAGTATGCAGCAGCTGATAGCTGGAACACACTACAAAAAACCTTAAATATGGAAACGTTTATTTCAATTCGATTGTTTAAGGAAACTTTAACAAACTCCCTAGAGCACTCATGTAGATGCTTCTCCGTGTGCTAACACCATGCTGCCACTATTGTTCTGTTGTCCGTCAGTTGTTGTTGTTCAGTTCAGTTCAGTTGTTGTTCTGTATGTATGTCCTGCCTTTTTAATAATGTTCCTTGTGTTTTATTTTTATTTATTTTATTTGATCCCCCATCCCCTTTCCCCTAGGAGGCTTTTTACCCCCAAATAGGCCGTTATTGAAAATAAGAACTTGTTCTTAGCTAACCTGCCTATACAAATAAAGGTTTGATGATGATGATGATGACCACTGCTAGATCACATTTATCAATATAAATGCTATTTGTTTTTTTGTGATCAAATGTGATATTTGTTCAAAGAAAAAGGTAAATTTTTTAAAGGAAATCCATTATAATCAAGTCTTTGATTGAATCAAGTCTTTGATTGAATAAATCATGTTTATCTTAAACACATAAATGAAACAAGGTTTTCATCACTACACAGTGACCTTTTTGTTTCATTTTTACCATGTTTACTTGCTTTCACCTTCAATTTCTACTCTATTTATCACCCTGGGGTCCAGACCCAAACACTATGGAAGTGAATATCATTTTGTTTTTTATTGCCCTTTGTACAGCACTTTGAGGAGGGCTTTATTTGAGAAAATTCAAATTGTAAATCCGGATTTGTTTTGGCAGTCTGAGAGTTGTATGTTGAGTTGTTTTTTTGTGGAGGATATCTTCAGTTTTGCAGGATTTTTGGAGAAAGCATGGCACTTGAGACAAAACACACTATCCTATATAATTGTATTTGAATTCCTCTTGTTTCTTTGTGTAGCACCCTGAATATTCGACTATTATTCAGAAGTGCTGACTTGGCCTTTTATCTCCCCTTTGTGCACAAAGACATGTTAACCAGTTTCCCTTGATATTCTCCTGAACAATGACGTGAGTTTCTCCTTCTCTCACCGACTGAAATATGGATTATAAACACTAACTGAATCATATTCAATTCACCCAGTTCTTCCTGTGGGGCTAGTTGGCGGTGCCAGCAGGGGGCGGCGGTGGCAGGCGGAGCGCAGGAGGGAGGCGTCGAGAAGAAGCAAGTCACCTGAACGGAAGTGGAGAGAAACAGCCTCTTCGACGTTGAACGTGAACCTGGATGGACGTGTCGTTGTGGAGCCCCGTAGTAAAGCATGCGGGTGAATGTATTGGACTTGAGTATATTTCGGGTTATAGTAGAAATATAAGCGTAGTAGCGTGTTGAATATCCCAATGGAATAACCCTAGTGATACAGCGAGTTATCCTAGAAGAAAGCGGTATATTAAAGTGGCTAATGCTAACGTTATCCCCTCCAGCGAGGTGCCCCCGGCAAGCGTTGCCTGAAGAGAACGGGTGGTTAGAGGCACTGTGCGTTGTTGCATGTTCGACTAGCAGGAGGGCCGTCTAGGACCCACAGAGTAGCTTCAGTTAAGGTAGCCACCAGATTAACACGCGCGTCAACACAACTCGTCGACCAGCAGCTTGTCAGCACCGGCAGTCAGCAGCTTGTAAATGAAAATGTATGTGTCTGATAAAGAGATAGGTATATATGGATGAAAAGGCATGTGTCTGATAGGGATATATTATTAAAATATTGTATAATTGGCTGATATGAACATAGATAATGTATGTAAAAGCTAAATAGTATATTATGCTGTATTGTATTATGAATTAATTATGAGTAGGTATTATTGTATTGTATTATGAATTCATAAGGCGTATATATTGTTATATTGTATTATGAATTTGATTAGGGTTTTTATTGTTGTTTTAATTGTCTGTATGACATGTAAATGTTGTGAGTGTATAAGTCTGTAACTGTATTGTATGTGTTATGGACCCCAGGAAGAATAGCCCCAGCACTGCTGTGGCTAATGGGGATCCAAATAAACTTAAACTTGTCAGCACCGGCAGTCAGCAGCCTAGCACGGGAGTGCGTCCCGTCCAGCAGAGGTCGCCATCACCCAGCCTGCGCCTCCAGCCCGCTACTGCCCCCCTGCCTAACACAGCTTGCTAGCTCCTGGGACGGGAGCGTTCGACGCCATCTTGGCTAAGTACACTGGCACT
Organism: Notolepis coatsorum; assembly: GCF_963971535.1. NCBI lineage: Eukaryota > Metazoa > Chordata > Actinopteri > Aulopiformes > Paralepididae > Notolepis > Notolepis coatsorum. Next base: position 45,700 of record NW_028173072.1, read on the forward strand.
TCGGTGACCAGGATCCTATCGTACAGTACACAGTGTGTCGCGGCCTACGGGCGAAGCTAATGGTTGCTAACCACAGTGCATAGGGGTACCCCATAAACATTACATGCCGACATTAGTTAGGACTTTTGTTTGGTAAAGTGGGCCCACCTTTTTCATTTCCTTTGAGTGTGATAACATGTATGTTCATTAATATTACTTTCCCATCTATTTAACCCTTCCCCTCTTGGGGGTAAACGTAACGCTGCCATATAAGTAAAGCCTAAGATAGGTATTATTATGGTACTAGCCCAGACGTGGGTAAGGAGTCAAGTATATTGAAGTCTACAATATCTGGGTCTATTATATTTGGGTCTGCAATACCTGAGTCTATACGGTGTGGGTGTACGATATAAGTGTCTGCAAGGTATTGAATTACAACTGGAGTAATAGTAGAACTACCTTCCATTTGACCCATTGCTATTAAATATTTGTAGCTGACCAGTCCTTAAATAACAGTAAAGAATGTAGATGGGAGTCTTGTGTGTGTGTCAATTCCTGAGCATTAACATTAACCCTTTTGGTGCGGGTAACGTTAATACACTTAACCCTTTCCTACCCAACTTCCCCTTTCAGCTATTAAGGTCTCTAATGTCACCAAGGGAGGGTACTGCTTGCGGGAGGAACGAATCTACTTATTTACATATCAGTCACTAGGTGTGGGAGGGTTAACGGAGGTATTGGGGGAAGTGAGAGCAAGTTGGGGAGTACTGCTGACCGCCCCGGAAAGGCGAGGAAGACCAGAGTACCAGACCAGGTTGGTAAATCCCGGGCCCCATCCACTCCCACTGCCGGCCTCCAGTTTGACGCTCCAGGCCCAAAGACGAGGGTGCAGTCAGACGGAGCTCTACTGTGTCCCGCTACCCAGTGACTGTGCACACCCGTTTCCACGAAGCAGGGATAATCCACCCTGCTACATTTGTTTATATACATTGCGTACAGCTTGTGTTATATTACGTTTTATTGTATTTTCTTGTATTTTCTTGTTCTTGTGGCCATCTTGGTCAATGTCATTTGTCAAGTAATTGGCAATATATATTATTATATACTTATTGTTATGTGTCTTGTAAGCCCATATGGGCTGGGCATACACCTGTATGTAAGACACGAAAATAAAAAAACATCAAATCAAATCATATACATTCTACATGGCTATCATACAAAGTTATATGGGAGCACTATAGCTTTAGGGAGGTAGTTACTGTATGATTGCAGTGTGAGGTAGTTGTAGACAGTAAAGGCAGTAGGTATAAACTGAGTTTCAGATCCAAACACCACAGAGGGTTAATAATAACATACATTGTGTCAATGTGCGACAATTAACACGTTTTTAATACAGCGCTGAGTATTACACAGGGGTTTGTTTTCCCTTATAGCTCAGATTACACCTTTCTGAGAGTGCACACTCGTGCACTACACACACACAAACACACACACACACATACACACACACGCACACACAGACACACTCCCACGCTCTGCTGTTTGTTGTGAGGCTATAGGGACACGGCAAACCCATTAACCGTGGGCAGAATTGCTGCCATAAAAAAAAAATACAAAACCAAGAGGGCAAACAAACGGGGGAAATGTTATTGTTGGGGCATTAAAAGTAAAGCTCTTTCTGGACCCTGGTAGTTACATAACCACACCGTCTGAAAAGCTAATGAGGTACGGAAGGAACACGAAGTGCCCCAAAATGTACTGTGTTCCACTCACTGAACTCACTCACACACCCACACAAAAGCACTCTCAGGCGTATTATATCCTGAGTGTTCTAAATAGCTGCGCTAAGGGAGTATTGTATAGAGACAACCTGGAAGAGGAGCGTGCCGATGCGATACAAAAAAAGGTCTTGGGTAGAGGTGTTTGTCAAAAGAGAGTATATTCACATGATAAAGATTCTCATGGGGTGATGGGTTTTGACTATGCACTGGCGTCGGGGGACGCAGTACTTTGTTTCCTGCAGTACTGTGTGTTTCCTGTGCAGTAAACTTTAGAAGTAAACAATATCAACAGTAAATGTCATCTTCTGACACCTTTCTTTTCATATCTCTTTCTTTCTTCACATTCATTATCAAGTAAAATACCACTTAGGCTACTTCATTTGTTAAATGTGAAAATAAAGAAACATTTACATATTATATACAGTATGCATGAATTCATTCCTTTTCCTTTGGAAACTGGAAACATTTAGCCTCAGAAATTAACGCTATGCGACCGAAAGATGCAATGAAGTGTGTCAACAGTGGGGGCAGCGTGGAGTGTTGCCATGTATCATGTTTACGTTGCAAATCTGGAGAGTGGATAGCATAGATATATATAGAACACTAGATAGCTTAAGGCGGAGTCACCAGCGTCACTGAACCGCCGCCATCTTGGGAGGGTCAGCCTTGAGTGAGAGTGAGTGAGCTGCACAGACAAAAATACTCATAACTCGCTGAAATATTGACGGATTTACAAACGGGTTGGTTTGCTATAAACATCAAAGATGTAGTTATGATACTGCCTACTTATAAAAAAAAAAATTTTTAAAGATGTTTTTTTTTACAAACCGCTTGAATCATAGCCACGTTAATAATGCTTGTAATAAACCAAACCGTTTGTAAATCCATCAATATTTCAGCGAGTTATGAGTATTTTTGTCTGTGCAGCTCACTCACTCTCACTCAAGGCTGACCTGGGCAAGATGGCGGCGGTTCAGTGACGTCGCTCTCCATTGGCCGGCAGCGCGGGTAAGCTATCTAGTGTTCTATATATATCTATGGTGGATAGCTCACAAGGAACATGTTCTTCTTCTATATAATTCTACAGGAGGATTCGGCCCTGATCTGCCCCCTAGTGGATAGACTTTTCAACCCTCCAGGTACAACACAAAATATGCAGGCAAGTATGTGAGCAATGCCGCTCACAACGCAGCCGCTTGTCTACTTGTACGCATGGTTGAAAGCAAGTACACCGAGATCATAAGAATGTCAAGCTTGATGCATTTCAATGTTGTAAATTGATTTCCCACCATTTAAACCATGCTTTAAAACATCAAAGTAGATGCTGTATTCTATCCTTGTGAGTGGCCGCTTGTTCAGCGTTTCCCATCTGGGTTATTCCCAGTGTGTACGTGACCGCTCAGAGGTCTGAAGAGTGGAGTCAGTCTGGGGAGGGTGTAGACTACCAAATACAGTCAGTCTGGGGAGGGTGTAGACTACCAAATACAGTCAGTCTGGGGAGGGTGTAGACTACCAAATACAGTCAGTCTGGGGAGGGTGTAGACTACCAAATACAGTCAGTCTGGGGAGGGTGTAGACTACCAAATACAGTCAGTCTGGGGAGGGTGTAGACTACCACATGCGGCCCTACTGTCGGTCTGGGGAGGGTGTGTAGACTACCACATGCTGCCCTACTGTCGGTCTGGGGAGGGTCAGACTACCACATGCTGCCCTACTGTCGGTCTGGGGAGGGTGTAGACTACCACATGGCCCTACTGTCGGTCTGGGGAGGGTGTAGACTACCACATGCGGCCCTACTGTCGGTCTGGGGAGGGTGTGTAGACTACCACATGCTGCCCTACTGTCGGTCTGGGGAGGGTCAGACTACCACATGCTGCCCTACTGTCGGTCTGGGGAGGGTGTAGACTACCACATGGCCCTACTGTCGGTCTGGGGAGGGTGTAGACTACCACATGCTGCCCTACTGTCGGTCTGGGGAGGGTGTAGACTACCACATGCTGCCCTACTGTCGGTCTGGGGAGGGTGTAGACTACCACATGCTGCCCTACTGTCGGTCTGGGGAGGGTGTAGACTACCACATGCTGCCCTGCTGTCAGTCTGGGGAGGGTGTAGACTACCACATGCTGCCCTGCTGTCAGTCTGGGGAGGGTGTAGACTACCACATGCTGCCCTACTGTCGGTCTGTGGAGGGTGTAGACTACCACATGCTGCCCTACTGTCGGTCTGTGGAGGGTGTAGATTACCACATGCTGCCCTGCTGTCGGTCTGGGGAGGGTGTAGACTACCACATGCTGCCCTGCTGTCAGTCTGGGGAGGGTGTAGACTACCACATGGCCCTACTGTCGGTCTGGGGAGGGTGTAGACTACGACATGGCCCTACTGTCGGTCTGTGGAGGGTGTAGATTACCACATGGCCCTACTGTCGGTCTGGGGAGGGTGTAGACTACCACATGCTGCCCTGCTGTCAGTCTGGGGAGGGTGTAGACTAACACATGCTGCCCTGCTGTCAGTCTGGGGAGGGTGTAGACTACCACATGGCCCTACTGTCGGTCTGGGGAGGGTGTAGACTACCACATGCTGCCCTACTGTGGGTCTGGGGAGGGTGTAGACTACCACATGCTGCCCTGCTGTCGGTCTGGGGAGGGTGTTGACTACCACATGCTGCCCTGCTGTCGGTCTGGGGAGGGTGTTGACTACCACATGCTGCCCTACAGTCAGTCTGGGGAGGGTGTAGACTACTAAGTGTACCAAATGCTGCCCTACAGTCAGTCTGGGGAGGTTGTAGACTACTACCACATGCTGCCCTGCTGTCGGTCTGGGGAGGGTGTAGACTACTAAGTGTACCACATGCAGCCCTACTGTCGGTCTGGGGAGGGTGTAGACTACCACATGCTGCCCTACTGTCAGTCTGGGGAGGGTGTAGACTACCACATGCTGCCCTACTGTCGGTCTGGGGAGGGTGTAGACTACCAGATGCTGCCCTACTGTCAGTCTGGGGAGGGTGTAGACTACCACATGCTGCCCTACTGTCGGTCTGGGGAGGGTGTAGACTACCAGATGCTGCCCTACTGTCGGTCTGGGGAGGGTGTAGACTACCACATGCTGCCCTACTGTCAGTCTGGGGAGGGTGTAGACTATCACATGCTGCCCTACTGTCGGTCTGGGGAGGGTGTAGACTACCACATGCTGCCCTACTGTCAGTCTGGGGAGGGTGTAGACTACCACATGGCCCTACTGTCGGTCTGGGGAGGGTGTAGACTACCACATGGCCCTACTGTCGGTCTGGGGAGGGTGTAGACTACCACATGCTGCCCTACAGTCAGTCTGGGGAGGGTGTAGACTACTAAGTGTACCACATATGGCCCTACTGTCGGTCTGGGGAGGGTGTAGACTACCACATGGCCCTACTGTCAGTCTGTGGAGGGTGTAGACTACCACATGCTGCCCTACAGTCAGTCTGGGGAGGGTGTAGACTACTACCACATGCTGCCCTGCTGTCGGTCTGGGGAGGGTGTAGACTACCACATGCTGCCCTACTGTCGGTCTGGGGAGGGTGTAGACTACCACATGCTGCCCTACTGTCGGTCTGGGGAGGGTGTAGACCACCACATGCTGCCCTACTGTCGGTCTGGGGAGGGTGTAGACTACCACATGCTGCCCTACTGTCGGTCTGGGGATGGTGTAGACTACCACATGGCCCTACTGTCGGTCTGGGGAGGGTGTAGACTACCACATGCTGCCCTACAGTCAGTCTGGGGAGGGTGTAGACTACTAAGTGTACCACATGCGGCCCTACTGTCGGTCTGGGGAGGGTGTAGACTACCACATGGCCCTACTGTCGGTCTGTGGAGGGTGTAGACTACCACATGCTGCCCTTCAGTCAGTCTGGGGAGGGTGTAGACTACTACCACATGCTGCCCTGCTGTCGGTCTGGGGAGGGTGTAGACTACTAAGTGTACCACATGCGGCCCTACTGTCGGTCTGGGGAGGGTGTAGACTACCACATGCTGCCCTACTGTCGGTCTGGGGAGGGTGTAGACTACCACATGCTGCCCTACTGTCGGTCTGGGGAGGGTGTAGACCACCACATGCTGCCCTACTGTCGGTCTGGGGAGGGTGTAGACTACCATATGCTGCCCTACTGTTGATCTGGGGAGGGTGTAGACTACCACATGCTGCCCTACTGTTGGTCTGGGGAGGGTGTAGACTACCACATGCTGCCCTACTGTCGGTCTGGGGAGGGTGTAGACTACCACATGCTGCCCTGCTGTCCGTCTGGGGAGGGTGTAGACTACCACATGCTGCCCTGCTGTCCGTCTGGGGAGGGTGTAGACTACCACATGCTGCCCTGCTGTCAGTCTCGGGAGGGTGTAGACTACCACATGCTGCCCTACTGTCGGTCTGGGGAGGGTGTAGACTACCACATGCTGCCCTGCTGTCGGTCTGGGGAGGGTGTAGACTACCACATGCTGCCCTGCTGTCAGTCTGGGGAGGGTGTAGACTACCACATGCTGCCCTGCTGTCAGTCTGGGGAGGGTGTAGACTACCACATGCTGCCCTGCTGTCAGTCTGGGGAGGGTGTAGACTACCACATGCTGCCCTGCTGTCAGTCTGGGGAGGGTGTAGACTACCACATGCTGCCCTGCTGTCAGTCTGGGGAGGGTGTAGACTACCACATGCTGCCCTACAGTTGGTCTGGGGAGGGTGTGGACTACCACATGCTGCCCCCACTGTTGGTCTGGGGAGGGTGTGGACTACCAGATGCCTCCTCTGATGCTCAGAGGTTCATGCTTTCTCCTAGACCGACCAGTATGAGTCGCTGTTGCAACTTCCACGACTCATAACCCCACCGGCTTTCCACCCGCGAACAGACAATGTTCATAGGGACGACCAAGCCGGAGGTACCGCTGCTGTCGGGAATTGACCCCGGGTCTTCGCTAAATATGAGTTTCTAATATTATTCAATAACTAAAACAGTTTGGTTTACATTTGTAATGTTAGTAACGTACAATAGACCATGAGGTACTGCAGCAGGTTATAAAAAACATGTTTTCCATTTCAAGTCAAGTTTTTCAAGAATCTATGTGAAAGTTCCCATAGTGTTATCAAAATAATTCTGGATCCGGAGTTTAACTTATAGCATTCCAATGTATTATTCAAGTTCCTCCTAATATACATCACTACTGGTGCAAAGCCAAATACTGGATATTAAAACCTTTCTAAACCTGCTGCTAGAGAATGAAAAATGTATAACAGAGG
>NW_028173072.1:52918-77918 GCF_963971535.1 Notolepis coatsorum
GGCTCATGGAATATCATACAATCTCAATATTATGAGGAATTCATGAAATCATAGTTTGAAAAGCACCCCACCCACACATACAGTACACACACATGGGTAGTGGTAGTGGTAGTGGTGGTGGTGGTGGTGGTGGTGGTGATGGTGATGGTGATGGTGATGGTGATGGTGGTAGTAGTAGTAGTAGTAGTAGTAGTAGTAGTAGTAGTAGTAGTAGTAGTAGTAGTAGTAGTAGTAGTAGTAGTAGTAGTAGTAGTAGTAGTAGTAGTAGTAGTAGTAGTAGTAGTGGTAGTAGTGGTAGTGGTAGTAGTGGTGGTGATGGGGGTCAGTATTTATGGGGATCACAGATGTTAGAGGTGGGACATATTAGGAAACAGCTGGTAAAAATTACACACACAAATTATACACACAAATACACAAACGTAGCTAGGTACTGATTGTACAGTGTATGTATGTGTGTTGCATTGGTGTGTTCACACATGCATGTGTGTGTGTGTGTGTGTGTGTGTGTGTGTGTGTGTGTGTGTGTGTGTGTGTGTGTGTGTACAGTATGCGTGTGTCTGTGTGTGCACTCTCTTGCCTGATGAAGTGATACATGTGCATAAAAGATTGCTCCCAGATGCCCTTCTCTCTCCTTTCTCCCTTTATTCTCTCAGCCTTTCCTCATGCGCTCATACTAAATGTATGCCTCACTGTGTGTGTGTGTGTGTGTGTGTGTGTGTGTGTGTGTGTGTGTGTGTGTGTGTGTGTGTGTGTGTGTGTGTGTGTGTGTGTGTGTGTGTGTGTGTGTGTGTGTGTGTGTGTGTGTGTGTGTGTGTGTGTGTGTGTGTGTGTGTGTGTGTGTATGTATGTGCCCCTTTCCCATAATTAGGTCTTTCATCCAGCCACAGTTAGTCTAAAAACAACACAAACTAGACAGTGATGGATAGTTGCAATATTGTCAGTCAAACAATAACATAAAAAAAAATGAAAAAAAAAGACAATGCAATACAATGCTGGGGAATAGAGAATACATTGATATAGATACAGATTTTTTTCTGTTGAATAGGCATTTATAGTATGAAGCTCAAACTAGAAGTTATACTGGAACTAAAGTGTTGAATGGAGGCATGAATATGCGTTGGTGATAGTCTGCAAGCTTCAACTACGTGGTGTATACCCTGATGTATTTACCATGTGGTTTCACGTGCGCCGCGGCCATCAAATAAACCAACACATAGCAAAATGTGAAATACCTAGAATGACTGTCATTTAGACTGTTGCCGTCGGTCAGGCTGGCAATCAAGGCGGGGAATTCCTCGCGGGAATAACAATAATTTGTACCCAGCGTTGGTGTGGACAGTATAAAGCCTGATTTATGCTCAATCTGGCATGCACCGCTCAGGCAGTATGACGCAATCGTAGAGACGCTGGTAGCTCGTTAAGTATGGAGGCTCTGTGAGTCTCTGAAACCTTTTGAACCGTACGGTTCTCTGCACCGTTCAGCGTCGACATGGTGGTTGCCGGTTTAGTACCTGCTGGACATACGAATGCAGCGCCCTCCTGTCCGTCAACAACACACTGTTCCGCTGAGCAGAGAAACAGAAAGACGAGGTGTGGATGCCTCATGCGTCTCATACGTGTCAGAGTCACACTGAGCGTGAACGGGGCTCGAGACCACCCATCACTGGAACACAGGGGTGTAAAAAGTACCCAGAAATTATACTTAAGTGAAAGTATGGGTACCGTCTCAAAATAGTATTCAAGTAAAAGTCTGAGTATCTGGCTAAAAACACACTTGAGTAAAAGTCAAAAAGTTTCTACTTTTAAATGTACTTAAGTACTAAGTAAAAACCTTTTTTCTGACTGTCTATTCGTCTGATAGCAGGTGTTTAATAAAATATCCCCGCTTTCTAGTCTTGCACAAGGACCAATCAGCATGGGTATGGGCGGGTTAATTTTTCACTGATGGGGATTTGATTGGCTGTTTTAAAATAAAGTGCGGCCGCAGGATTAATAACGTTAGCGTTAGTTCGGCCAGAGAAACAAATATACGAATGAAAATGGTTGGACCTGCGAGATGTGTACTTGTAGGTCTGCATTTTAAATATTTAATATTAAATATTTAAAGTGGAAATGAAGCAGTGCGATAAATACATATTCATAGCATCACATTAGTATTTAGATAAGCCACAGAAGAAGTCACGTTATAAAAATAAGCAGTTTCTAAGAAAAAACGATTTGTTGTGTACATTTCTGAAGCATTTAGCATTATGGGCGCGGCCATTTTGTTGCTGACGTCATACCGGGGGTTGGGTGTATACACTCTGGTTAGCTGCCTATATTGAATGGGTCAGTCAGCAAATAAAATGTTGCCTACAAAACAACGGGACCGCGGTGGTTCTGTTTGTATTGCTCCTGGCTGTTCAAACTAATTTTACCATGTGAGAGAGAGGAAAGTTGGTTAATTTCCACAAACTACCAGTGAAAAAAACAGTGTTGTCGACATGTTGGCTCGGGCTGGCTGCACTCAGGCGGCGCGACCAACCTGTTGGACAGGGAAGGAGGATCTGCAGCGAACACTTCATTGCCTCGGATTATGTTGTTGGGGTGGGATGTTTGTCCAGAAGACCACTAATCAGCTGAAGCCGGACGCGGTTCCCTCGGTCTTCGACAGACAGACCGGCGTTAGCTCTCGGGGCCCGGCGTTAGCTCTCGCTAGCTAGCGTTAGCAACCGGAGCGTCGCGGAGCATTCAGCCTGCTGGCTACACAAGACGCTGGTTGAAGTGGGTCTAGGTAGCCAGCAGGCTGAATGCTCCGCGACGCTGGTTGAAGTGGGTCTAGGTAGCCAGCAGGCTGAATGCTCCGCGACGCTGGTTGAAGTGGGTCTAGGTAGCCAGCAGGCTGAATGCTCCGCGACGCTGGTTGAAGTGGGTCTAGGTAGCCAGCAGGCTGAATGCTCCGCGACGCTGGTTGAAGTGGGTCTAGGTAGCCAGCAGGCTGAATGCTCCGCGACGCTCCGGTTGCTAACGCTAGCTAGCGAGAGCTAACGCCGGGCCCCGGCTGGTGCCAACTAGCTAGCGATCGCTCCCGAGAGCTAACGCCGGTCTGTCTGTCGAAGACCGAGGGAACCGCGTCCGGCTTCAGCTGATTAGTGGTCTTCTGGACAAACATCCCACCCCAACAACATAATCCGAGGCAATGAAGTGTTTGCTGCAGATCCTCCTTCCCTGTCCAACAGGCTGGTCGCGCCGCCTGAGTGCAGCCAGCCCGAGCCAACATGTCGACAACACTGTTTTTTTCACTGGTAGTTTGTGGAAATTAACCAACTTTCCTCTCTCTCACATGGTAAAATTAGTTTGAACAGCCAGGAGCAATACAAACAGAACCACCGCGGTCCCGTTGTTTTGTAGGCAACATTTTATTTGCTGACTGACCCATTCAATATAGGCAGCTAACCAGAGTGTATACACCCAACCCCCGGCATGACGTCAGCCATGACGTCAGCAACAAAATGGCGGCGCCCATGTTGAAAACAGGGATATTATATTATATTTTTCAGACAAATGAGATAGATTTCACATTTGATTATAGAACCCTGTCTTACACAAGGTACACAACAAACAAACTAGGATCACATTGCTCACTGCTTCATCTCCACTTTAAAAAAAGTAGATATTTTTTCTCTGAAATGTAATTGAGTAAAAGTACAAGTATACAAACATAATAATACTAGAGTAAAGTACAAATCCCCCAAAACAGTACTTAACCTGTTAAGCCTTAAGGTCCCCCTATAGGGGACTTTCTTGTCCTTTATCAATAGAGACCGTATTAGATCCCCAATTATCATATCATCGGGTATCCTTGGAAAGCCACACTCATTGGCTACAACTCTGTGCAAAGATTTTCGAGATCGCCAAATGATTGACGGAGCTAGAGCCCCGGGAGTCGGGGGTGGTAATGTGTACTTTTGCGTACTTTGGGGCACGCCTCACATATCGGCATGTAACTCGAGAACCGCTGAACGGATTTTGTCACCAGGCAACAAATAGGGCTTTAATTCTTGTATTAAAATAAATGCACACCCGAGCCACTAGAGGTCGGCAAAGAATTGTCGACATGTGGGCCCTTGGATGTTAAGAGGTTAATGTTTTTCAAAAAAATTATTGTAGCCAAGAGTAATTACCATAACCCTATCAAAAGCAGTAGTCAAAGTGTATATTTTCATTTTTACCAATGTTTTATATGTTTTATCGGAAATACAAATTTATCGGAAAATGCTAATTATCGTAAAAACCGCAAGAAATGACTAAGTCTAGATTCAACCCTGCCATTGGAAAGAGGAGCATTTTCCCTACCCATAGATGTATGATTTGGCCATAATAAGGTCAAGGTCAAGTTCAAGGTCAAATATGAATTTATAATTAAAGTCGATTATCATTAATTACTGTATCTACAAATCCTTCTGTTTAATCATCTTCCCGCGGTTCATTTGCTTAGATTTCTTTTACACATGATCTCAATAAGGTGGTGAATGAGCTCAGTGAGCATTTTTCAGAAAATGTTAAAACATTTTGATCATCATCATCAAAATCATAAATCATAATTAATCATAATTAATTTATTCATTACAATTTACTCAGCCTAGTAACAGACACAATATTTCTGACACTGGAAATACATACCCCCAGGTCCCTAGATGTTCCTAGATACCAAGAACATGCAAATTGATCTTGCAGAAGTGGAGCAATCTTCCATTTACCTTTAGGCGAAAACGGTCTACAGATTAACAGGTTAAGTATTGTAACGAAGTACAATTACTCAAGTACTTTACAGTACTTGAAGTACAGTACAGTAAGATCTGTCCCCGCTGGCCTGGGGTTTCCATCCTTGATGGAACGCAATCTGTGGCGACTTCACTGCTCTACCAGGGTGCTTGAATGATGAGGAATAGTGAAGAATTCAGTGACACTTGGAGAGGAGTAAACCTTTAATGCTAAGAACCAACGCGTTTCAGATTCCATGACCTTCAGCGGGGGAGCGTACAAAGCAAACAATGCATACATAAGGTGTACATACAAGATGGAAAACAGGCTGAAAACAGGCTAAAGTTAAACATCTCAAAAACCAAGAACCAAGAGCAGTCTGTTGTCTAGATTACTCAAGGGGAGAAAATGCCTCTTAAAGATGTTCACATTTCAGCTAGTTTGGGGGGGGGGGGGGGGGGGGGGGGCGTGGACAACTACCCTCACCTGAATGCGTCCATTGTTAAAGGATAACTCCACTATTTTGGGAAATTAGCTTATTTAACATCTTCCCTGGAGTTAGACAAGAAGATGCATACTTTTTTGTCTCTGTGCGTGCATTTTAGCTTTGGGAATAGATGCTCCGTTAGCATAGCTTAGCTTCATCACTGGAAGTGAGGCAGGACAGTAGCCTTACAGTGCCTTACAGTGTATTGCAAGGTCTGACATTGACCAAACTTGATATGCATGACCTTGGTGGGCTCTAGGTCAACTCCTGAAAAGGGGGTCAATGTCAGACTTTGCAATCAAAAGTTAGGGGGCTAATAACCCTTGCCATAATTTCAGTGCGCCCCTAACTTTTGATTGCAAGGTCTGACATGTATTGTGTCTGTCTGTCATTTCACCCTGGCGACTTGTAGGCATCATCACCAGACTGGGTCACATATTGGGATCCAAGCATGCTATAAGAAAAGACGTGAAGCTAAGTATATCTTTAGACGGAACAGCTATTGAGCAAGTTAGAGAGGCAAAGCTGTTGGGTGTCATACTTGATGGAACACTCTCATAGTCAACTCACACCAACAATGTGGTTGCCAAAATGAGCAGAGGTATTTCAATTATCAGAATGTGTAGGTATTTTCTAGCTGATCTGATATTGAAGCAAGTGATACAGTCATTAGTTCTTTCTCACCTTGACTACTGTCCAGCTGTCTGGTCTAATGCCTCAAGACAAGAGCTCAATAAGATCCAGCTCACTCAGAACAGAGCGGCCCGTCTGGCCCTGAACTGCTCAATGAGAAACAGTGTGGAGGGGATGCATACCAAGCTGTCGTGGTTGAAGGTGGAAGACAGACTGGATTGCAGCCTGATCTTGTTCATGAGGAATATATATAAAGAGAACCTATCTGTTTGTATTCACAGCTAACATGTACACATGATCGACATAAGTATAATATACTAGGCATGCCTGTAGGGAAACTTTCACACTGCTACTACCAAAAACCAATGCAGCAAAGAAAATTGTGTTATATAGAGCCATGTCATATTGGAATAAACTGCCAGTACATCTTACTCAGATAACCACCAAGTTTTAAAAATTATTTGAAAAGAGCATTGAGAGAAAAATAAATTAGTTTACATTAAAGAAAAACACAGATACTGTAGTTTACACTGTAAAGATATGACTGTCTGAGAGTTTAATCCCTTATTGTATTTTCTCTGATCTGATACTCTGTTTGTGTACAGTAATGCTATTTGGAATTATATTTATATGTAGGAATATTGGAATATATTATGTGAGGTCAGAACAGATCAATAGTACAGTATGTAAAGTCAGAACAGATCAATAGTACATTATGTAAAGTCAGAACAGATCAATAGTACACTATGTAAAGTCAGAACAGATCAATAGTACATTATGTAAAGTCAGAACAGATCAATAGTACATTATGTAAAGTCAGAACAGATCAATAGTACAGTATGTAAAGTCAGAACAGATCAATAGTACAGTATTTAAGGTCAGAACAGATCAATAGTACAGTATTTAAGGTCAGAACAGATCAATAGTACATTATGTAAAGTCAGAACAGATCAATAGTACATTATGTAAAGTCAGAACAGATCAATAGTACAGTATTTAAGGTCAGAACAGATCAATAGTACAGTATTTAAGGTCAGAACAGATCAATAGTACATTATGTAAAGTCAGAACAGATCAATAGTACAGTATGTAAGGTCAGAACAGATCAATAGTACAGTATTTAAGGTCAGAACAGATCAATAGTACATTATGTAAAGTCAGAACAGATCAATAGTGCAGTATGTAAAGTCAGAACAGATCAATAGTACATTATGTAAAGTCAGAACAGATCAATAGTACATTATGTAAAGTCAGAACAGATCAATAGTACATTATGTCAAGTCAAGTCAAGTCAAGAGTTTTATTTGTCATGGCATACAAGTATACAATGAAATGCGGGTGGTCTTGCCCGCAACGATGTGCAATAAAATACAGTATAATAGAATCCAATAGAACAACATTGTGCATAAACAAGTAACATTGTGCAATAAACAAGTAACATATTAGGGCATATCAGTATATGTACATACGTTATTTACAGAGCATGGAGGACATGCTAGGTCCTTTGGTAGTGTCTTTCTGTACATGCTCAATTATACAATCTCCGGTTATACTCTACTATTCTTAAAGTGAACTTTCCTTCTGTAAAGTGACCATAAGTGTGGGCGTGTGCAGCATGTGTGTGTGTGTGCTCATGTTAAAGTGGCTGCTAGTGTGTGAGCGTGTACAGTGTGTGTGTTGTGTGTGTGCTCATGTGTGCTTGTGTGTGGAGGGTTCAGTGTTCAAGGCTCTGATGGCCTGGGGGAAGAAGCTGAGCCGAAGCCTCTCTGTCCTAGTAGCTGGTGCTTGCAGGCGTCTGCCTGACCGCAGCAGCTTGAACAGGCTGTTGTTGGGGTGGTGTGGGTCTTTCATTATTCTGCAGGCTCTGGATTTGCACCTCTTGTTGTATAGGACCTGCAGGGGTGGTAGTGCAATACCCGTGGTACGCTCGGCAGAGCGCACCACTCTCTGTAGGGCCTTCTTGTCCTGTGCCGTGCTGTTTCCATACCAGGCAGTGATGTTTCCAGTCAAGATGCTCTCTACAGCTCCGGAGTAGAAGGACTGGAGTATCTTCCCAGATACTCTGAACTTCCTTAACTGTCTCAGGTGGTAGAGGCGCTGCTTCGCCTTTTTTACGACTG
Source organism: Notolepis coatsorum (assembly GCF_963971535.1). NCBI lineage: Eukaryota > Metazoa > Chordata > Actinopteri > Aulopiformes > Paralepididae > Notolepis > Notolepis coatsorum. The sequence goes on from NW_028173072.1 coordinate 60,902, forward strand.
AGTCTATGTGTGTTGTCCGTGTCAGATCCTCTGAGATGTGGACCCCCAGGTACTTGAAGCTGCTCACCCTGTCCACGGTAGCCCCGTTAATCCTCAGTTCATTATGTGAGGTCAGAACAGATCAATAGTACAGTATGTGAGGTCAGAACAGATCAATAGTACAGTATTTAAGGTCAGAACGGATCAATAGTACAGTATTTAAGGTCAGAACAGATCAATAGTACAGTATTTAAGGTCAGAACAGATCAATAGTACAGTATTTAAGGTCAGAACAGATCTAATATAGCAGAACGGAACAGAAACTGCAGCTGGTAATGGTTGTGGGTTTGAATCTCTCCAGGACCCTGCATGCCCTGATGAGGGTCATATAGACTGAAAGTTAGCAAATAAAGCTAACATGGAATTAATTGTGCGGAAATAATTTTATGTAACGATTTAATATGATAGGTGGTGTCAGAGAGACGGAGAGGACGCGACCCCGGTCAGACACCTCTGGTTTAGCTCCGCAACGATGTACACACTTTTAGCTATTATGTTTGTTTTTTCTACTTTTTTTATTAAAGCAACACTGGCGGGTACGTCATACGACCGCCAGACACTTATGGACCTAAACCCCGGGCTCAAAGAGGAGTTTGGAGACACTTTATGCCTAGAATGGCCAGCAGAAATCAGACGGGAGAACGGCGGCAAGGAAAAGAACAAAGGATACGGCAGGAAGAGGCACAGAGGGAGACGTGGAGGTATTAGGCTGAGATTAAAAAGAGCTGCTTACCGCCCAGCAATTCCATCCATCTTTCTGGCGAATGCCCGTTCGTTGGAGGGTAGGATGGATGACCTGAGAGCGAGGGTCCGCTTCCAACGGGAGATGAGAGACATCAACATCTTGTGTTTCACGGAAACATGGCTCACGTCGGCGACTCCGGACAAAAGCGTCTCTCCCTCGGACGCCTTCACCGTATTACGTGCAGATCGAACGGCAGCCTCAGGAAAGAGCATCGGCGGCGGGGTCTGCATCCTCACGAACAATTCCTGGGTTAATCCCGAAGGGGTGCATGTTCTCTCGAGCTCGTGTTCCCCGGACATGGAACACCTTTCTATCCTGTGCCGTCCGTTCCACCTCCCCCGGGAGTTTACCGCGGTCATCATGACCGCCGTATATATTCCCCCACAGGCGAATACTGGCAAAGCGCTGGGGGAACTACATGATCACCTGAACAGACACCAGATAAAACATCCGGACGCGGCGATGATAGTGGCTGGCGATTTCAACCAGGCGAACCTGAAGAAAGTGATGCCGTCCTTTTTTCAGCACATCGCCTGCTCCACGAGAGGGAGGAACACGCTAGACCACTGTTATTCCCCGTTCAGAGCCGGCTACAAGGCAGTAGCCGCTCCGCCATTAACGGGGTCTTCAAGCTCGAGTGATCACGACTCCATCTTGTTATTCCCCGCCTACCAACAAAGATCACGTGACGCTGTCGTGTCACGTGAGACAAAGAAGTGGACTGACGAATCAGAGGCCACGCTCCAGGAAGTGTTAGCAGACATGGATTGGGATATGTTCCAAGGCAGCGCCAGTGACGTCAGCGAGCTCGCAGACACAGTGGTGAGCTATATAACAACAATAGCTGATAGTATCTTCCTTACGAAAAAGGAGCAGGTTTTCCCAAACCAGAAACCGTGGGTGGACAGTACTATTAGAGCAGCTCTGAACTCTCGCACCACCGCTTACAACCTGGGTAGAGAGTCAGGAAACATGGAGGAGTATAAGGCTTCAGTCTATACTCTACGCAAGGCTGTTAAACTTGCTAAGAGGACATATGCTGACAAACTGGAGACACAAATGGCACAAAACGACACAAGAGGATTATGGCAGGGACTGAAGACAATAACTGACTACAAAGTCAGCGCCCCCTCAATGGGGAGCGACGACGCCTCCCTCGCGGACAAGCTCAACTCTTTCTACGCTCGGTTTGGTGTAGACAGTGGCGCTGCTGGCTCTCCGGCTAGTGACGTCACTGGCGCGCCGGCTGTTGTGGAGGGGGGGGGGGGGCAACCACGGGGGGGCGGGGACGCTCTCTCGTTGTCGGAACACAGTGTGAGAAGAGCATTTATGCAGGTGAACACCAGGAAGGCTGCTGGCCCAGATGGTATAACAGGACGCATACTTAAGTCCTGTGCCAACCAGCTGGCCCCGGTGTTCAGCGCCATATTTAATCAATCCCTGGCGGAGTCAGTGGTCCCTGCCTGCTTCAAGATGTCTACCATCATCCCTGTACCGAAGAAACCCTCCCCAACATGTCCAAATGACTACAGACCAGTGGCACTCACCTCTGTGGTCATGAAATGTTTCGAGAGGCTGGTCAAGGACCACATTTGTGCCTCCCTCCCCAGTGATATGGACCCTATGCAATTTGCATACAGGACAAACAGGTCCACTGACGACACGGTCTCCCAGGTACTGCACAGCACCCTCTCTCACCTTGACCGTCAGAAGGGGGGCTATGTGAGACTGTTGTTCATTGACTACAGCTCAGCGTTCAACACCATAGTCCCCACCAGACTGGTGGACAAGCTGATCGAGCTGGGTCTGAGCTCCGCCCTGACCGCCTGGGTACTGGACTTTCTGAGTGAAAGACCCCAGGCGGTCAGGGTGGGGGGTCAGACCTCCAACACCATCACCCTGAGCATAGGGTCCCCCCAGGGCTGTGTTCTGAGCCCCCTGCTGTACTCACTCTACACACACGATTGTGTGGCCAAGTTCAGCTCCAACTCCATAGTGAAGTTCGCAGACGACACGGTGGTGGTGGGGCTGATCTCGGACAACGACGAGAAGGCCTACCGGGAGGAGGTTGAGGTACTGGAACGCTGGTGCCAGGACAACAGCCTGCTCCTGAACATTGGTAAAACCAAGGAGCTGATCGTGGATTATAGGAGAGGACAGCAGGAGACACACACACCACTGATGATTAACGGGGCTACCGTGGACAGGGTGAGCAGCTTTAAGTACCTGGGGGTCCACATCTCAGATGATCTGACATGGTCAACACACATAGACACAGTAGTAAAGAAGGCGAAACAGCACCTCTACCACCTGAGACAGTTAAGGAAGTTCAGAGTATCGGGGAAGATACTCCAGTCCTTCTACTCAGGAGCTGTAGAGAGCATCTTGACCGGAAACATCACTGCCTGGTATGGAAACAGCACAGCACAGGACAAGAAGGTGCGCTCAGCCGAGCGTACCACGGGTATTGCACTACCTCCCCTGCAGGTTCTATACAACAAGAGGTGCAAATCCAGAGCCTGCAGAATAATGAAAGACCCCCACCACCCCAATAACAGCCTGTTTCAGCTGCTGAGGTCAGGCAGACACCTGCGAACCCCAGCTACTAGGACAGAGAGGCTTAGGCTCAGCTTCTTCCCCCAGGCCATCAGAGTCTTGAACAATGAACATTGAGTACCACAGAACACTGAACTATCCACACATAAGCACACATGAGCACACACACGACACGCACGCTGTGCACGCTCACACACTAGCAGCCACTTTAACACTTTAACATGAGCGGGCACACACTCATGCCGCACACACCCACACTTATTGCCAAAAGGAAAGGCCACTTTAAATTAGTATTAGCAACAGTAACAGTGTATTGCACTACCAAAGCTACCTATCATGTCCTATATGCTCTGTAAATAACTATGTACAAATACCGAGATGTCACACCATGTTACCTGTTACCTGTTATTGCACAATGTTTTTTGTATTGGATTCTATTATATGTTGTACCACTGTATTGCACATCGTTGCGGGCAAGACCACCCGCATTTCATTGTATACTCGTATGCCGTGACAAATAAAACTCTTGACTCTTGACTCTATTTAACAGCCTTTTAACCAGAAACAATAAGGTGACAGTGGAATAAGAGAATGAAATTACTCAATATTCATGCATTAGAATACACACACACACACACACACACACACACACACACACACACACACACACACACACACACACACACACACACACACACACACACACACACACACACACACACACACACACACACACACACACACACACACACACACACACACACACACACACACACACACACACACACACTTTGCACTTTGCACTTTGCACTTTGCACTTTGCACTTTGCACTGAGAGGATCACACAGTATTCAACCGGGTCAGTTGATGAATACTAATAGAGAAGCTGTGTGTGTGTGTGTGTGTGTGTGTGTGTGTGTGTGTGTGTGTGTGTGTGTGTGTGTGTGTGTGTGTGTGTGTGTGTGTGTGTGTGTGTGTGTGTGTGTGTGTGTGTGTGTGTGTGTGTGTGTGTGTGTGTGTGTGTGTGTGTGTGTGTGTGTGTGTGTGTGTGTGTGTGTGTGTGTGTGTGTGTGTGTGTGTGTGTGTGTGTGTGTGTGTGTGTGTGTGTGTGTGTGTGTTTGTGTTTGTGTATGTATGTGTGTGTGTGTTTAAACATAATAGCCATAGATGAAAGCCATGGTGTCTTCACCATTAAATATGATGTGGTTTTTACCAGCTAAGCTTAATCTTTCCATCTGGCTCCATGCTCCACATTCTATACATCATGATCATCAAAAGATAACTTAAACCATGTGCCTCGTGCTCTGAACGGCAGCCATGCATACAAGGGCCTTTTAATAGGCGGTATAGGGATAGTAGATTAGATGACATTAGTGGATAGTTGATAAATTACATCACATCTATTCCCAGGTCATCCATATAGTATAGCTTTAGATACATGTCAGGTCATGTAGAGATGATTCTCAGGTGTTAGTACTAGTATTGCTGCCAACAGCCCTGATATTGCTGTTGTCCGTCCATGACGATCCCGGTGTGTTAATTTCAGAGGTCAGCTGGACTTTTGATTCCAGTGTAGAGGAAGCCTTTCTAATAAAGATACTGACATATCAACCGCTGGAGTGGTCCATCTCACAGCTAGGCTACAAGTGTAAACTCCTGTGGACGGCGGTCACTTACAGTAGGGTTTTATAATGGTCGCCTGGGACATGTCATAGTGTGAGAGGCTTTCAGATAGTTGGTCTCACTAAGAGGACGGCCAAACAATTAAGAGGGGATTGTTGAGTATCTTCCATTATTGGCAGCCAATCAGTGTCCCAGAAGTCGATGCTGGCAGTTATTATGCCACCTATTATGTTGCAGCCTGGTTCTCATTTGAGCACATACAGATACAGCACTCAAAACTCAAACCTCTCATGCCTCTCTACCACTCTCTACCACTCCTCTATTGTTCTTGACCGGGCCAGATTTCACACCTCCACTTCCTCCCACAGGCTGGGCAGATTTTCATCTTACATTTTTATTCGTCCCAAATGTCCTAGCCCCATCAGATTTCTTAGCTTTTTTCACTGTTTACTTATCATGCATTGCAACACTAATATATGGTCAGTACCCCAAGTCAGACTGCCCATATAAAAATTATTTTGGGGGTCTGAGGGCAGTAGCCCCCGACCCCCTCCCTGGGGAAGCACTTAAGTTAACTACCCTCCCTTTGTTCCCCCAGCCAACACCCCCGGAAAATTAACACCTGAGTAGACTTAAGTGGCACACAAGCAGCAACAAGCAGCAGACAAGCAGCAGAATTGGTTTGATTTTTGAGCGCTGCGTCTGTATGTAACTGTCAGGTCTCCTAATATCTGTTTGAACCTACAACTAGTTATGTCCTTTGTATGTTTGTAATTATGAGGACGTGTGTGTGTGTGTGTGTGTGTGTGTGTGTGTGTGTGTGTGTGTGTGTGTGTGTGGGTATGTGTGTGTGTGTGTCTGTGTGCGTGCGTGCGTGTGTGTGTGTGTGTGTGTGTGTGTGTGTGTGTGTGTGTGTGTGTGTGTGTGGGTGGCGTGTGTAGGTATGTTGCATTATGCATCCCACTGTTGAAAACAAATGGTTCTAAATCTGTACCATATGGATAAAATTTACTTTAAATAGGACACGTTATGTACCGGTAATTGTGCTGCACACACACATACACACACACACACACACACACACACACACACACACACACACACACACACACACACACACACACACACACACACACACACACACACACACACACACACACACACGCACATGCACACACACACACACACACACACACACACACACACACACACACACACACACACACACACACACACACACACACACACACACACACACACACACACACACACGCACATGCACACACACGCGCGCGCGCACACACACACACACACACACGCACATGCACACACACGCGCGCGCGCACACGCACACACATGTGACTAAATGTTGAAGAAATGATGCGACATGTGTTAAAAAGCTAAACATTTTGCGTAATTCTAACATATCGTTCAGCTGTTCAGTTATTTTTAAACACATGACGTGTTCTGAACCGACGTACGGTACCTCCCGTCTGGTCGTTCAGAGGATGATGACGGATTGTCATACGGATTATACACGGATTGTTCAGGGATGACGCAGTCTGGTTTATTTCTACACACGTGAATCACAGACACAAGCTTTCTTCCTTTCCTGTGTCCAACGAAATTCAGAGAATGCATTTCAGAGAGCGAAACAATCGCCCTTTGTGATGATCTTATAGAGACGAGGTTAACGGGAGCTGTGGCCTCATGCAATGTACTGATTTGAGTTCACAAGTCTCCCGGAGATGCATGTGTGTTTCGCTGCAATCATAGCCAGTAAAGAAACAATCTGTGATTTTGTCGTCTCACTTGTCGTCTCGTTTTATGAATCTACAGTTTCACTCTGCTATGTTTTAAATCGAGCGTTCTCTCTTCTTTCTTTATTTTTAGACTCAGTCACGTTTATCGAGCAAGGTATGTAAGTACAGTTTATTTCATGTATTCATCGGCCAAGCATTTATTAAATAGTTCAAAAAATGTTGTGTACAAAAGATGTTCTGAGGAAATCGACTACCGTACATTATTTTAAATGGACCACGTCCATACCGGTCGGTAGATTGACTCTGTAAAGCATATTATTCAATAGTGGCTTTTCCTATTACCATATGTTTAATACATTAAAGGCCCAATCTTTAATTGATTTGACCATATAAATATTGGTGTGTGCATATCATATTCTGGTAACACTTTATAATAACACTCAGTTATTAAAATGTATATACATTTGTAAATTATTATTAAATCATTTATAACTATATTTGTATAACATTTACAGATTAGTTCTACATTATTTATAACTCATTATCAACATTGTTTGTACTTGATTTGTTCATCATTAAATAATGTTGTTTAATGTGTAGTAACACATTTGTAGATGCTTTGAAAAATGGATATAAAAAAACGACTATACTGTACATCCATTTATTTGTTCATGTTCAACAAATGATTTGTTAAGACATTCATAAAACATCTATACTATACATCATTTGCAGATGCTATTGTCTGCCCTAATCTAAAGTGAAGCCTATTCATCATTAACAAATGTCTAATAGTTTGTTTATTTGTGGACTTTTATGAATACACACAAAGCAATTACCAGACTTGTCTTTTCATGTTTAACAAATGATTTGTTAAGACATTCATAAAACATCTATAAATCATTTGCAGATGCTATTGTGTGCCCTAATCTGAAGTGAAGCCTATTCATCATTAACGTTAGGTTATGACTATAACCAAGTTCTGTTAATTAGGGGTGACGCTCGGCATCACTCATGCACTCCCTCGCGTACGTGCACGCGCACTGAATAAATTCCACAAATGTACCTTTAATACCAGTATTCGTCTGACCACACCCCTCGTTAGCTTACCTTCATAAGCAGGTGTGTGGTCACCTGCTCTCCTCCTTCCCAAGCTTTCACCACAAGGTGAGGTCAAGGGCTGCAGCGGCGTCGGATGCCGAGCGTCACCCCTAATTAACAGAACTTGGTTATAGTCATAACCTAACGTTCTGTATCATTAGGGGATCCGCTCGACATCATTCATGCACATAGGGAGGCCGAGCGGAGCCACCGGCCGACAAATACACCCCGCTGAAGGCCCCCCACGACCATCAGAACAGGGAGGGCCGAGCCCCCCCGACCCCCCCTAATGGAGGGCACCCCCCCTATTAGAGGTTTCCCGGGAGGGCGACAGACCCGACGGGCAACTCAACGCACAGGGTGAGCAGCCGTGGCCTGACCCCACGACTACACACACGCACAACCCGCATGCCACCCGGGAATGAACGGAGGGAACAACCTCGTTACTGCCCCCAGAAACACGGGGTCAAGGGCAAACCCAACCCCGTGGCAAGGCCGTAGCAGCGGAGCACAAAGGAAGGCCCAGACCTACCAAAGGGACTGGACCCCCTGGAACGGGGGCCCGGAGAAGTCCATGATGCCAGCATCAAGACCCCACCAGGTGGGCACTTAGTGACCCCGCCCCCCACATCGCCAGCGTATTCGAACAAAGGCCCCTCAGCCGAGCAGGCCCTGTCCCCCCAATAGTACACCACCTGGCACACTGACCCTGCAGAACAGGCAGTCAGCATGGCCGTAAGCACACAAAAAGGTTAACCAACGGAAGCAGGCAGCGCACCGGGGAAAAACCAGGCAACAGGCTGTTAACCCGAGCCTGGAGACTGCGGACGAGACAGGCGCCAGAGGGGACAGCTGAACACAGCCGCCCCGGCGGAAGGGGCGTATGCTGGCGTTGTTGCATGACCAAGCCTCCATTTAAAACCCCCACCCAGAGGGGTTGAGGCAGAGAAGGCTGACACGATTGGCAGACGTCATGAACGTGCAGGGGCACCCTCAACCGGTTAACCCGGGAGTTGACACTGCTCCAACACACCAGAGAACCAACCACCTAGTCGTTACCCTATGCGGTGGTTGGTCCCATAACCCCTCGGGAAAAAACTCCAAAACATACCTGCGGCACTGCCGCAGTACCCGTGTTCCAGTTTCCAACAGGGTTATCCCGGGCCTACGGGTCAACGAAAACATTACTTCGGACCGGGCCCGGTGATACGGGGAGCACAGGGTCCCCCGAGGAGGTCAAAGACCACTCCAACAGGCCCCTCTTCGCCATGCGTAAGAGAAGAGCGCAAGAATGGAAAACCAGCCCCAACACCCCGTACTTGGTATTCCCAGGAGGTTACCCAACCAAGTACTAATCAAGACCAACCTGCGTGGCGGCCGAGATCCGATGAGATCGGGCGTGTACAGGTTGGCACGGCCGTAAGCCATTACGACAGTGTAGAATACAATGCACCCAACAAGGGTTCCATAGCGCTTAACCCTGCGACACCCGGACCGACCTAGCATTTTTCCCCCTGAAAAAAGCCCAAGTCCCTCAGGGTACCAGAACAGCAGATCTGCATCCCCGGCGGACAACAGGTTTAACTGATCCGGACCAGCGTGACCAGAACCAGTCCCGTGCCCTAACCACGCCGACATGCCAACTCCAGGAGAAGGGGCAGATATGCGTGTTGATCTTAAACATAAAAAGAAGGCGCCACTCAGACGTTCGGTGCGAACCGCGCCCGGTGGCCCACCCCCAGGGCGTGAGACCCTTCTACATATGTCCAGATCCATTCCGTTATCATCCCCTGATATGAACGAGAACCCGTCGACAACCACACAGGTCGTCGGAAGAGGAAAAACCCCCATCCCAATTGCTTTATAAAAACGCTGTTTTAACCCCAAGCAACCAAGGCGCGCCAGTCAGTTGCCTAATGTCCAGCAGAACATCCTGAGCTAGCACTATGTGTGCGTCGGGCATATCCACATCAATAATAGGCTATGTAGACCATCTTATTGAATCCCCAAGGCGCCCAGGGGAACGACAAGAGGGCAACCAACTCCATGAATGAATGAATGAAAACTTTATTCAACAGATTGCAGAATGGGTACAATACAGTACGGCTCAATACACACAATTGTTAAGGGGATGCAGACCTGAGAAAGACGTTAGTCTTGTTTCCATCAGGGTCCCCCATTTCCAATTCATATAGATTCATCCAACTCTTTATAATAATAAAGAAGAAGCATCACCCGTATGAACCCAACTGCACAGCTGGGAGTAAAAAACCGTTTACATGTTTTTACATCCAGTCACTCCTTTAGTCAAAGAGTAAAGACCGAACTTTCCCAGAAACCTTCCCACATGAGTCGTAGTCATGAAAAAGACATGTCAACTGTGAGTCACGTGACCAACTGACTCAAGTTTACACATAAATCGAGCGTAGCAGACCCGTAAGCCCTACGCTCTAACTCGACACCTTAACACTCTTTAACTCACTGAAGGCGTCGCCATAGCAACATTGCTATGACGGGGGAAACCCTGTACACGGCTCCTGTTTGTAATAGGAGTCGGCAGGACAACCCTCCCCCCCTCCCTGCCAAGACGTTCTAACGGCTCGGCCCTGACTGGCTCAGCAGAATGAGATAAAATCTCCTAAACCAACCAAGTGGGAAGGAGGGGTTTATTCGACACCCCCTCACAAAAAAACCTTCTTTCCCTACACACAATAACAACTGTAGCATTTTGAAACCTCCGGTAGAATGCTAATGTATAGCGTAAGCTAATACAATGCCCGCTACCCACAAAATGTGAACAGGATTTACAACAAAACAAGTCGTATGTGTGTGAATCCTACACCCGTTGTCTATGTCGTACATAGCAAACGCTGACCGAGAGTAATGGCTAGGCAGTGGAATGTGTGTGTACGAGTATTACTGCAACTAACACAACAGCGTTGTGGAACACATATACTTTGTTTAAGCAATGGAATACCACCAGTTTCTACCTGCATGTGGAGCATCAGGCTAATAGAACCTCCTACGACTGAGTGTATGCTTGCAGACCTTGCTTAATCTCGTAACACAACATGACTCATCTCTCAACGTAATAGTGCAGATTCACATTTACGCAACCCCATCATATGATTTGTTGAAGAAACACACAGTTTGTTTGGCCAAAAACATAGTTCCCCTTATATCGGGGAACTTTTTATTTTACATGGCACAAAACACAATCATAAGGGGCCGGGGAGGGTGTAGAGGAGAGGGGACACAGAGGGAAAAAGTCACTTTTAGCGGCGTCTGCCACCTCGCGCCGCTCGAGTCTTGCCACCCCGAGGAGCCCCGGAGGGACGGTAGTTAACTGTCTGCTGGTCTCGACGTTCCCTACCGTCTCCTCCGGTCGTGGATGGGTCGGCAGTAGCAGAAGCGCCGTCTCTTCTCCTGGCCTTCTTGGAGGGGCCAGCAGCGGCGGTAGAGGCAGTGGTAGGCACGGCGGAGGAAGCTCGACGTCGTGGAAGCCTTCTGACTCCACCGGCAAGGACGGGAGGCGGAAAATGGGGTTGGAGAACGGATCTCTCCTCTGCCATCTCTCTGCACGTTGAGGTCATCAGCCGCAGGGCCTTCCCGAACAGTCCAGCATCGGAGAGGTTGGCCGTCAGAAGAGGGGTTCTCTTCTTCTCCGGCACTCGAGCCTGCTCCAGCCAAAGGTGGCGCTGGATCAGGGTGGCCAGGGCGCGCACTTTCCCCGAGGCTATGGCCAGCACCTGGGTAAGGTGCAGGACAGCTCCTGCTGCCTGGGTGATCTGATCGCATTTTACCTCGGTCAGATCCATGCCGCCCGTCATTATCCCCGATACAAATCTAGCTAGGTGGGCGATGTTAGAAGCCGCAGCCAGCGATTGTGTACCAGCGATAAATGACTGGTCACCCCAATATGCCAATCGCCTAGCCGATCTTCCATGGAGAACCGGCTTGCATAATGGTTCCCACACCACATCCGGACAGAGGAGAGCGGCCATCGGACTATCAAGCCGTGGCACGCCCTCTCTCATACCTTTGACCAACCCCGACACCCGCGTAACTGGTACGTAGGCGGGGGCAAGTCCCATGATGTTAGAAACCGCCTGACCCTGACGAACATAGGCCCCCATTGAGGGGAAAAATGGGTAGACAACATCCACCCCTCTCACCGGGCGATGCTGCCAGAGATGACCTATGAGATCGTCAGGGACAGGAGCAGGCAATGGCAGCGGCAGCGGCACGCCGTTTGCAGCGGCGGCTACCGCCATGAGCTCGGGAAACAAAGCCCGCAGTTCCCCCTGCTGACCTTCCTCCACCGAACCCGCATCCCTCACATGCAGCAGGCTTCGACTCATTGAGGAGCCACAGTCTGATGTGGCTGATAGCAGGGCATCCTGCTGATGAGGCCGAGGTGGTTCCCCGACATCTTCGAACAAGGCGTCCCAAGGAGCCATTTCTCCCCCCTCCGGTGTTTCCTGGATAGGAGGGATACTCGCCTCCACAGGACCTTCAAACAAGAATCCGTCCGACTCTTCCATGAAGTCCTCAGTTTCCATCGGACATCCAGAGCCGGACGCATCCTCGCTGGTCTCCAGCAATTCCCCAAACCCAGGCTGTTCGCGCCTGCATGCCACCATCTTGCGACGTGAACGGGCAGACGCGAAAAGTTTGCGTCGCAAATCCTCCGGACCCAAAACAACCGACCGTTCAACAACGGACGATTCCCTGGAACCAGAGGAACCAGAGTCGAGATCAGGCCATCGCCGGAGCGACGGCACCGATGCCTCGGCTCCTCAGAGAGGCAAACTACCCATCGGCTGCCTCCTGGGCTGGGTCGGCAACCACGAAAGTGGCAGCAGCCCCGCACCAAAACGCACGACGGAGGCGGGAATGGAGAACCGCTGGTGAAGAGTAGGTCTACTCTCCGAAGAAGACATTATGACTTAGCTTTTTCCTTTGAACAGATATGAGAGAAGAAAAAACTAAGCACAATGTAAACTCGTCACAACTCTTTTCAACTAACAACACGTCAAGTGGGGTACTACCGAGGCACTTCCTTGTGGTGAAAGCGAGAAGGAGGAGAGCAGATGACCACACACCTGCTTATGAAGGTAAGCTAACGAGGGGTGTGGTCAGACGAATACTGGTATTAAAGGTACATTTGTGGAATTTATTCAGTGCGCGTGCACGCGAGGGAGTGCATGAGTGATGCCGAGCGGATCCCCTAATGATACAGAACACATCCTGCGGCAAAAACGGGTTTATTCGTTATTGCCCGCCAATCGATGAGCGCCAACAACGAGTTAACTTGTTTTTATGATCGTTATTAACTTTATTCGCTATTGGCATTCATAATTCATCCAGGAAGGCTCCGGGAGCCAGCTGGACCCTGTGTGATATTGCAACTCCTCAATACCGCCGACTGGTGGATATCGGGCGAGTTGCACTCCACTCTAAAACGGATGTGGCGCTCTGTGCATCGGGGAAAAAGCTCCGGCAGAGATATCTTGTAACGTGGATCAAGATACACACTCGAGTGCATGGGATCGCTTTTGAGACGCAAGAATCAATATGCTTTCGGCGTTTATTGCGTCATACAAACAGAAAATGGATCTAGCAGATCGGCCACAGGTAAGAGGAATCTAACGTTAATTCCAGCTCGATTGTCCATTTATTTCATTGCAATCTATCTGATCAACGTATATTGTCGTACTAAAGAAAGCCGTTACTGACAATCAAGGAATCATAAACGACCCCCCCCCCCCTTCCTTCACGCATGATGGAGCATAATGTATAGCGATAGTAAGCATTTGAATTTTTTAATATAGCGTGTATAGGAACGAAACGCCAATCGATAATGTATAATACGCGTCAGGGCCTATAACGCGCGTTCTAGGAATGACTGCTATACACTCTAAAAACATACTTATATTCTCAACGGTACTAACACGACAATGTATGAATGGAAAAATATAACGTTCCCACATCCGGAACGATAGATACCCGATGTTGAATGGGCCATAGTAATGTCAATATAGCTATAATATTTAAAAAGTTATAGCCCTGCACAGAAGGTGAGCCACTCCATAGGGTTACAGCACTGGCAGAGAGTGGTATAAGATGGGCATACTGCATGGCGTACATTGTGTTAACAAATGTCTAATACAGCTTTTGGATACACTCTTCTTTATGACATCAAACAGTGACAGAATTAGGACTATAGATAAATGCAATTTTATTAACATATAAAATACATGTGCATAACATATAGTGTAACATGGGGGGCACTAGGACCCAGGAGTACCCTGGCCAGGTATTGACAGAGTATTTAGAGGAAGTATCACGCAAGTGAGACTTGACTTCACGTGTGTTGCCGTCTGTTGAATGGAAGCACGATACATTAGCAGAGCCAAGTTATTCATGCTGCCCCGCGCTTTTAAGGTATGAGCAGGCTAAACACCTTTTCTGTTGGTAAATCTATTCCATAATTTCTGACCTACAACTCTATATATGTTATAATAATATTATAATGACTTGGATTTATATAGCGCTCTTCATGAGACCCAGAGCGCTTCACAGAGTCCATTATTCGTTCATACACAGTCATACCGGTGGTGGTAAGCTACAATTGCAGCCAGAGCTGCCCTGACGTACTTGATGTGGTGGGCGCTAACGTTACATTTGAATTATGTGTTTGTTCCTAATGTGTGCTCAGTATATTGCGGTATGTGATGACACGAGGGTAATAATTATTTGTATTTTCAGGCTGTATAGACGCCAACATATAAGAGTTGTAGGTCCGAAATGATGGAATAAATTTACCAACAAAAAAGGTGTTTAGCCTGCTCATACTGTACCATAAAAGCGTGGGGCAGCACGAATAACTTGGCTCTGCTAATGTATCGTGCTTCCATTCAACAGACGGCAACACACATGAAGTCAAGTCTCACTTGTGTGATACTTCCTCATACTCTGTCAATCCCTGGCCATGGTACTCCTGGGTCCTAGTGCCCCCCACCATTACACTATATGTAGTTTCTTTAATAGTTGTCATACAGAAGTACAGAATACTTTTATACAAAATGCTTCTTACTGTTACGCTCCAGAGACTATGTTATGCACATGTATTTTATATATTAATAAAGTATAGTCCTAATTCTGTCACTGTTTGATGTCACAAAGAAGGGTGTATCCGAAAGCTGTCTACAACATTTGTAACAGGTGATGAAAAAGTAAACAAATAATGAACTGTATTAGACATTTGTTAATGATGAATAGGCTTCACTTTAGATTAGGGCACACAATAGCATCTGCAAATGATTTATAGATGTTTTATGAATGTCTTAACAAATCATTTGTTAAACATGAAAAGACAAGTCTGATAATTGCTTTGTGTGTATTCATAAAAGTCCACAAATAAACAAACTATTAGACATTTGTTAATGATGAATAGGCTTCACTTTAGATTAGGGCACACAATAGCATCTGCAAATGATTTATAGATGTTTTATGAATGTCTTAACAAATCATTTGTTGAACATGAACAAATAAATGGAGGTACAGTTTAGTCGTTTTTTTCATATCCATTTTTCAAAGCATCTACAAATGTGTTACTACACATTAAACAACATTATTTAATGATGAACAAAT
This sequence comes from Notolepis coatsorum, assembly GCF_963971535.1. NCBI lineage: Eukaryota > Metazoa > Chordata > Actinopteri > Aulopiformes > Paralepididae > Notolepis > Notolepis coatsorum. The sequence continues at coordinate 76,382 of NW_028173072.1, forward strand.
CAAGTACAAACAATGTTGATAATGAGTTATGAATAACATAGAAGTAATTTGTAAATGTTATACAAATATAGTTATAAATGGTTTAATAATAATTTACGCATGTATATAAATGATTTGTTCATGATTAGTTCATTATCTACAAATACCTTATAAAGGTCTTATAACTGAGTGTTATTATAAAGTGTTACCCATATTCTTAAAACAATTGATTTGTAGATGGAAAATTTGCCTTTTCTAACTTGAATAACATCAAATCCATAGTCGATGTTGACAAACAAAAGAACGGCACATGTATTGTATATTTGGATTACAGACTGCACCTTTTCATATTTGTATCATCTCTTATTGTGTCTGAATGTTTTCTCTGAAGGACGACGCACTCCTCCTCTCTGTCCATGAACCAGAACAGCCCATAATAAGCTTTATTCTGGTTGAAACGGGCGACGTGCCGCTGGACCTCCGTCAGACATGAATTTTTTCTAAGAAAAACATTTCCGTCTCTTTGCATCGTCACCTCTCTGCTGATCTGATCGGCTGCTGGAACTAATCTTTAGCCAACTTCAACAAGAACTCTCTCCAGACATTCTAAGGGCTACACACACACTCACGCACGCACGCATGCACGCATGCACACACACACACACACACTCACGCACGCACGCATGCACACACACACACACAATCACGCACGCACGCACGCACGCACGCACGCACGCACGCACGCACGCACACACACACACACACACACACACACACACACACACACACACACACACACACACACACACACACACACACACACACTCACTTCACACTTTATGACCCTGAAAAGCACTGATGCCATACAAAATGAAATAAATTATTTTAAATTTTAAAAGTGTTGGACTGTGAGACAAAAACAATCAATTCTCTAGATAAGGAATGTTTAAATGAATCATTAATCATCACCCTATATAGACTGTTCCACTGGAGTTCTGTTGCTAGGGGAACAGCTTTGACCCAAATGTATTTTGTGTCAACTTTTGCACTGCGACAGGACATCAACGCGGATCCTTTTGTTATTGTCGTCACAAACAATGTGTTTTTCATAATTTTATGGCTGCATTTATATAACGGCTTTTATCCAAAGCGCTTTACAATTTGTTCCTCACATTTTACCCGTTCACTCACAAATTCACACACCAACGGCGGAGGCAACTTGCTCATCGGGAGCAATTAGGGGGTTTAGTGTCTCGCTCAAGAAGGACACTTCGACATGTTGCCCCGGGAGGAGCGGGAATCGAACCGGGAACCTTCGGATTACCAGAAGACTGCTCTACCTCCCGGCCACTGTCGCCCATACATATATTTTTTTTAATTTTAGGACGTTTTGTACGTGCAGCGCAATATAGTCCGTTTAGTTTTAGTGTTTCTCTCTAGAGTCTAGAATTTGTATTTCGCACCTAGTTTTTAGTTTAGTTTTAGTTAACTATAATAACCTTGATATAGACACATCCTGGCTCTGACACTGGAAGGAAACAGCAACTTACACATGTAG
>NW_028173072.1:81850-119350 GCF_963971535.1 Notolepis coatsorum
AAAGTAAGCCCAGAAACACCAGAGGCACAGACAGTATTAACTGGAGGGATCTACTGTAGCCTTTAGACCGCAAATCACTCATTCATGAAATTCCCACTATTCCCACTTGGGAAATTAATAGAGAAGGGGAAACACTATTTTGGGAAATGTTGTATCTGGGAAATACAACAGCAGGGGACATATTGTTCATATTAACACATATCGCTGTGTCTGTGTGTGTCTGTCTGACTGTGTGTGTGTGTGTGTGTGTGTGTGTGTGTGTGTGTGTGTGTGTGTGTGTGTGTGTGTGTGTGTGTGTGTGTGTGTGTGTGTGTGTGTGTGTGTGTGTGTGTGTGTGTGTGTATGTGTGTGTGTGTGTCTGACTGTGTGTGTGTGTGTGTGTGTGTGTGTGTGTGTGTGTGTGTGTGTGTGTGTGTGTGTGTGTGTGTGTGTACTGTACTGTATGTGTGTGCATGTGTTGGTATAGTAATTGCATTATTTTATGAAATTCTTCTGGAAAATTCCGGTCTCTTCCTCCCATTCCCATGAACAGGAGGTGTGTGTGTGTGTGTGTGTGTGTGTGTGTGTGTGTGTGTGTGTGTGTGTGTGTGTGTGTGTGTGTGTGTGTGTGTGTGTGTGTGTGTGTGTGTGTGTGTGTGTGTGTGTGTGTGTGTGTGTGTGTGTGTGTGTGTGTGTGTGTGTGTGTGTGTGTCTCGTAACAGCAGGCCTGGAAAGTGTCTGTCAGCGTCCCAGCTGTGAGGTCCTAAACAACAGCACCTAAAATGGAGGACGCTGTGACCTTTGACCCCTGGGATTGACCCCTAGACTGCTCAAATTCCATGGGAGAAAGAAGCAACATCACTGGAGAGAGAGAGAGAGAGAGAGAGAGAGAGAGAGAGAGAGAGAGAGAGAGAGAGACACACACACACACACACACACACACACACACACACACACACACACACACACACACACACACACACACACACCAGGATATGATATACATGGGAATATATTTGTCCTTCCTATCCATCCATCCATCCATCCATCCATCCATCCATCCATCCATCCATCCATCCATCCATCCCTCCATCCGAAGTCAACCTGGGTGGTATATATATTACCATATGTGAGGTCTGTACAGAACACATGGGAAAGCACATCTCTACTTCACAGTTGATTTAAAAAACTAAATAATCACAATATTGAATAGTGTCTGCTGACACAACAAACCCTGTCCAGGCTTCATGCACCAGTGAAGCACACAGGCTGCAGTACATACTGTACCAGCCATGACAGCCAGTGATGCACTTCCTCTGACTCTACTGCTACCTAGAGGCCAAACTGTGGAGTTCATATCAAAGAGGTTCCTGAAGTTTTTCCACCATGCCGAGATACACACTGCTCGCTCACTATCTTATCTAACTGTTATCTCATTACTGGTCTCTTATTGGTCTCTTATTGCCTGCCTGCCCGCGTCTGTCTGTCTGTCTGTCTGTCTGTCTGTCTGTCTGTCTGTCTGTCTGTCTGTCTGTCTGTCTGTCTGTCTGTCTGTCTGTCTGTCTGTCTGTCTGTCTGTCTGTCTGTCTGTCTGTCTGTCTGTCTGTCTGTCTGTTGTCTGTCTGTCTGTCTGTCTGTCTGTCTGTCTGTCTGTCTGTCTGTCTGTCTGTCTGTCTGTCTGGCTGTCTGTCTGTCTGTCTGTCTGTCTGTCTGTCTGTCTGTCTGTCTGTCTGTCTGTCTGTGTCAGTCGACCTGTTAACCCTTATCCAGGTTACTGTAACCCTGGGTTACGATAATAACCCCTAACCCTGAACATGATGACCAACAAGGCCCTATCTGGTCTTATCGCACCAGACTATTGATAACACACTCATTAACGCCTCATGGTGGCCTTTGGTCTTTTACATAACCTGCTCCCCGGGCTTGTTGAGACGAGCATCAAAAACTTGTTTATTTTGCACATAATCTCACACACATCCAAAAAAGCACTAAACTGTTTTGCACACGTTCATTTAGTTTGACAGTTGATGATGATGATGATTAAAGACGGTCTAGGTTGAGTACTTTATGGTTTATATGGTTCTCCAGTGCAAGGGTTCAGTTATTGAGAGTAAATGCATTTGAATATCACCGCCAGTGATGCCATCTGGGACATTGGATCCTTGTGTTATGTTAATTACAGCTCAATGAAATTGCAAGGTAGCAGTCTATAAAACAAGGTTTTGCTATTGCTATATCGACATATTTTAATGGTGCTGTAATTAACACAAGGATTCAGTGTCCCCGACGACATCATCGGTGGCCATATTCAAACTCAATTACTGAGTGTGTGAGATTATGTGTGAACGATTATGTACAAAATAAATCAGCCTTGTTTTTTTTTAAGTGTCGTGTACCAAACAATTGGGTCATAGGGGCAAATTACACACACGCCTGAACATGTGGATGAGCGCACGTGCAATACACAATCATCCATATGAGCACACATGCATGCATTCACACACACACACACACACACACACACACACACACCACACACACACACACACACACACACACACACACACACACACACACACACACACACACACACACACACACACACACACACACACACACACACACACACACACACACACAGACACACACACTTGCCATAGCGGTAGAGTTAATGTTCTGTGGCTGGATTGCGTTACTGCTTACAGTGTCTCGTCGTGGAACACTGTGCTGTTCTGGAGTTGGTTCCCACACCTCAGCTACGTGACTCAACAGCTGCTAAAGTCATGGTATCCTAAGCTACACATACTGGTATGCACACGCACGCACGCACACACACACGCACGCACGCACGCACACACACACACACACACACACACACACACACACATACACACACACACACACACACACACACACACACACACACACACACACACACACACACACACACACACACCGTGGGCATGGACTGCTGCTAATTGCTAAAGAGCTGGTGAACTTGAGAACTGTTGGGACTATCTGACTCTTAATTATAAACACTGCACAGACTCTGGTGCAGTGGGTTACTATCACCATTATTACTTTGCGCTTTGTTCTATACTCTATTATTATTATTATTATTATTATTATTATTATTATTATTATTATTATTATTATTATTATTATTATTATTATTATTATTATTATTATTATTATTATTAGTATTATTATTAATATTAATATTAATATTATTATTATTATTATTATTATTATTATTATTATTATTATTATTATTATTATTATTATTATTATTATTATTATTATTATTATTATTATTATTATTATTATTATTATTATTATTATTATTATTATTATTATTATTATTATTATTATTATTATTATTATTATTATTATTATTATAATTATTATTATTATTATTATTATTATTATTATTATTATTATTATTATTATTATTATTATTATTATTATTATTATTATTATTATTATTATTATTATTATTATTATTATTATTACATTGTACCTGTAGTTTCAAGTTTCTTTACTTGATGCAGTACCCCTTATGCTGTTATGACACCTGCATTTCCTCAAGGGGATTAATAAAGGGAAAGCTGACCTGACAGCTACAAGACAGACAGCATGCATCCACAGACCTTAGAATGCATCCACAGACCTTAGAATGCATCCACAGACCTTAGAATACATCCACAGACCTTAGAATGCATCCACAGACATTAGAATACACCCACAGACATTAGAATACATCCACAGACCTTAGAATGCATCCACAGACCTTAGAATACATCCACAGACCTTAGAATGCATCCACAGACCTTAGAATGCATCCACAGACCTTAGAATACATCCACAGACCTTAGAATGCATCCACAGACCTTAGAATGCATCCACAGACCTTAGAATACATCCACAGACCTTAGAATGCATCCACAGACATTAGAATACACCCACAGACATTAGAATACATCCACAGACCTTAGAATGCATCCACAGACCTTAGAATACATCCACAGACCTTAGAATGCATCCACAGACCTTAGAATGCATCCACAGACCTTAGAATACATCCACAGACCTTAGAATGCATCCACAGACCTTAGAATACACCCACAGACCTTAGAATGCATCCACAGACCTTAGAATGCATCCACAGACCTTAGAATGCATCCACAGACCTTAGAATACATCCACAGACCTTAGAATGCATCCACAGACCTTAGACAAAAGGGTCACAGTTCATCAGATAACATGGAGACATGAAGGGACTAGCAGGAGGAGGAGAGGTTTAACAAGTGTTCTGGCAGAAACCTCATTCTTGAAAATGTTACCGTAACTTTGCAGGAGTAGAGAAAAGTAGGTTGATTCTCCTTTTGGCACCTTGTGTTTAAAATGTCTTCTAATGAGTTATAAATCCTTCGGCTTGGAACGAGGGCTATATGAAATCGAGGGCTATATGAAATATCTCCAACGAGTGGGAGACCAAATTAAATTACACGGGTAATACATCTGCTGACATTGGAGCTCGTTTATCAAGCAAAAGACTCACGCATTTGTACAGTGAGCTTTTCAAATAATGTACAACTCATTTCAAATGGGCCTGGTCTACAAGATACACTATACGACTAAGGTACCCATGTACATGTCAAAATACTTCCCAAAGGTCAGTGAATACCACGACCACAACACCAGAGGAAGCTCAACAAATCATGTTAAACCCAGATTCGGCTCAAACAAGGGACTAAACACGTTTCGCAATTATGCCACATCAATGGAACGCCCTACCCAAAGCTGTAAAGGAATTTGAATCCCTACCCACATTCAAAACCGCTCTAAAAGAGCACCTACGGGAGGCTGCAATTCGAAACTGGCCACCGTAAATGTCCAAACCCCCCCACCCCCACCCCCTCCTAATAGACAGCCGTATGTATATTTCTCTCCCACCCACCCACCCCCTCCAAATGTACAGTCTCCTCCCCACCGTATGTATATATTCTCTCCCCGCTGTATGCATATTTCTCTCCCACCCACCCACCCCCTCCTAATGTACAGTCCGCTCCCCATATGTATACTACTCTGTCAGGATCTATGGGTAACAGTACTGTATATTTGAATATCGTATATGTCACAAATGTAACAGTACCAAATACATGTATGTCATGTATGTCCCTATGCCATAAATGTCATGTATGTTGTGTATGTCATAAATGTCACTATGAATTGAAAATGGGGGACCCTGATGTAAACAAGACAAACATCTTTCTCTGGTCTGCTTCCCATTAACAATTGTGTGTATTGAGCCATACTGTATTGTACCCATTCTGCAATCTGTTAAATAAAGTTTTCATTCATTCATTCATTCATTCATTCATTCATTCATTCATTCATTCCACAATGAGTCCTGGGAAGCAGCGAGCATGCATTATGTTCTGTTTCCACAAAGTCGTGGCACAGTATTATCAACGTTTTAACCTTTTCCACACATGGTATTTATGAATGAGTCCAAATGAGTAAAAAAATATAACAAAATAATGTAAAACAAATAAATGAATAAAAAATAGAGGGTTTTCAGATTCCTAATAAGGCAGTAATAAATGCCTAGCCCCATTATTCAATAACGTTACACACTAGCAAAGAAGCTCATTATTCCAGTTCAGTGAGCTAATGAGACGACCAGGCTCAGTGAGATGGATGTTGGCGTTTTGGCTAATGTTAGCTCATGGATACATCTGAGTACATGGAGCTTTTGCTCCCCTGATTCCGTACTGCATGAAGTGGCCACCAGGGACTCGTCTCATCTCTTACCCCTGACACAGACAGGAAGTGGAAGCAGAATGGCCGGACACGAGTGGCATATGTTGGCACTAGAGCAAGCACACCAAGCACATAAAAGAATAACTAAATAAGTAAATGTATTCTAGAGTTGCTACGAGTGTATCTCACAGTGTATATCTATGGCGTCTGGCGAATTTTATCCCTAGCCCTTCGACAGAGCCTATGGGCGCCCGAGTGAAGCAGGTGTCATTCAGCGTGCATTCCATATGGGCACCAGAGTGAAGCGGGTGTCATTCAGCGTGCCCTCAGGGAATGTATTCCCAGTGTCAGAAATATTGTGTTACTATGCTTCAGTAAATTGTAATGAACCAAAGGAGAATATAAATTATTATTATTTATTTTTTACCATCTTTGACGGGGAATAACACCATGCTAACCTTGACCAAAAGTGGAAAAGAGCTCATTCAGCACCTTCTTGAGATCAACTGTACTAAAAATCTAAGCAAATGAACAAAGGGCAGATGATTTACAGGGTTTTTTGTAGATACAGTACAGAATTTTACCATCCGGACACATTGAAATATTTGAAATATGAATATAGAATATCAGGCCTATAAATTACCTTATTATTGGCCAAAACCACCAGGCACCCGTTACAGGGCAGCAAAGACAGTTGCTTTTGTATAATGTCCAAAGCTATGTAATTCTTTACCGGATTGCGATGCAGTTTTTTTCTAGACATTCACAGAAATGTAAAGAAACAATATACGTTTTATTTTATGGCAATAACGCTGAGATTTGTTCGACACGTGAGATATAAACACAAAAACGTCAATATCTGGAAGAGATAAATCTTTGGATTTCCGTTGTCGGCGGCTGGGTAGTGTAGTTTTATGAAATTTAGACATCCATCGAAAGCCCTGCGTCTCCTCTGTTTTAGGACTACAATGATTTCATGAGTGCTTCTACTTTTCGTAGATCGCTTTCCGGTGCAATGCGCAGAGATTTTTATGAGCTCATATTTAGCTAATAACACTTCAAATCCTTGGTAAACAAACGTAGTGCTGAAAATATACACTTTGACTGCTGTTTTGATAGGGTAAGGGACTTTACTCTTGGCTATATTTGACGCAACATCACTACGGACTGTATTGATCTATTTGTGACGTGAAATAAATCTTGTACAGGGCCGATCGGGGAGGTTAAAGGAACACAGTAAGGCACCCCCTGTTCACCCCACTGCTTGTCTGTTTACACAGAGATAAAAAAAAATTTAAACCTTTTTTTCCAGTCTGAAATGTATTGTCTGAGTCACATGACCATTGACCCTGTAAAAGGTTTTATACATTTGTGATGTTTGTTGCAGTATATATAGTATACTATGATTCTACCAATATTTTAGATGGTCAAGCCTGACATGTATCTTTAATCTTTACAGTTTTAAACTTTTAAAAAGGAGTATTGTGTGTGTGTGTGTGTGTGTGTGTGTGTGTGTGTGTGTGTGTGTGTGTGTGTGTGTGTGTGTGTGTGTGTGTGTGTGTCTGTGTGTCTGTGTGTCTGTGTGTCTGTGTGTGTGTGTGTGTGTGTGTGTGTGTGTGTGTGTGTGTGTGTTTGTGTGTGTGTGTGTGTGTGTGTGTGTGCGCATGCGCGTGCGTGCGCACGTGTGTGTGTGTGTGCTTGGCCCGATATAATTTGATTACTTGTTTACATAAAATAATTTGTGGAACCAAATAAAGTATTCAAATGTGTGTGTGTGTGTGTGTTTGTATAAGTGTGTGTATGTTTGTGTGTGCGTTTACGTCTATGTACAGTATGTGAGTGTGAATGTGTGTGTGCATGTGTTTGAGTATGTGCATGTTTAAGTGTGTGTGTATTGTGTGTGAGTGTGTATATTTGTGTGAGTGTGTGTCTGTGTGTGGGGATGTTTGATCACCACATACCAATGTCAGAACTGATTAGATGTTGTGTTAGGCGTGTTGTTTTAACCATATAGCTACAATCAGACACTGTGATCTATGCTCTGATTGGAACCAAGGCTCACATGTGAGCAGCAGGCAGGGAGAGACTCCCACAGGTTCACAGGGAGAAGCGGCTCCACGAGGTGACATCGATGTTACGACCCTGGCTCAGGGGCACGCAACCTATGTGCAAACCAACACCAAAACCCCGTGCTCTAACTCAAAGTGCTACTATCTCAAGGAACTATTAATATAAATGTTAACTAAAGTACTAAGGTAACCCAACGGACAAGGACTAGAAGAACGTGACAGCTCTTTCTCTAAGCACAGACAGTGCATGTGTGTTACTAGGTCTGCCTTTAAAGCTCCCCAGCAGGTAACCAATCAGCACTAATTGGCTAATTGGCAGGCCTCACCTGCATGCCCGGTGACACAGGAGTGATCAGGCCTCTAGTACATAACACCTCCCCCACCAAACTGGTTGCCCAAGAGGCAACCACTACACAACAACCCATAAACAAAACAAAAAACAACTGTGACCCCTTAGTTGTCAGGGCCACTACCACAACAGCGATAACGGTTACCACAAACACCGGTACTATGATCGTGAGAGGGCGTTTGCTAGCACGCTGTCCCTCCCACGATGTGGCGAATATCCAAGTTATACGCCTGGAGGAACAAACTCCATCGCATCAAACGATGGTTCGAGTTCACCATGCTGCGAAGAAAAACCAAAGGGTTATGGTCTGTATACACAACAAGGGGTAAACTGGAGGATCCAACGTAAACATCAAAATGGTTCAAGGCAAGAACCGGGTCGGCCCCTGTCGAACACGACCACCGATACCGATCTGTCAAAATTATACTGCAAACCAAAATCAACCTGAGAACTGCGCTTAACAGAACAGAACACAGCACAACAAAACCATAGATCACTGATACCACCACCGCACCCATATCCATCCCACCTGGCACTGGCAGTTCAGGACATGTGGATCAATGTCAGAATCATCAACTGACATACTGGGACCATCCCTGCCCACAAGTGAAACATTAGGGACAATAGAGCTATTGTGGGAAGGCTGGCAGCCTAAGTCAAGCTTAGTAGCCTCTCCAACTAGAACGGTGTCACATGAAACAACAGCACCCCTCATAGCATCCTTCACACACTCATCCTCCAATTCGTTCGTGGCCTCAGCCACCGTACAGGCTGGGAAGACCTTGAGACACTGCGCTGCCATATCATCTCCTGTCACATGCTTCTCCGGCACGCCTGTCAACTCTGGTTTCACCACCGGGCCTAACACAAAACCACAATCAAGAGAATCATTATGCAGAGGTACATCCACAGTGTGCTTTCCAAAATTCTCAACAGGTACACATTTTAACTCAACAAAGAATGTGTCACTAAGTGTAATGTCCCAAGTCGAAGTATCAACAACATCACTTTTGTCCTTTGACATTTCTTGTGCCACAGCACACACAGGAAACACTCCTGGATGTTTCTGTGCCAGCTCATTAGAGACCTCAGAAACCACAGGAATGGGAGTTACAACCGGAGTAGCCAACACTTTGTCACCAGCCAAATCATTCCCTAGAATGAAGGACACCCCCTTTATGGGAATGTGAGAACATACCCCCACAACAACATTGCCTGATACTAAGGGAGAATTGAGCGTGACCTCATGCAAAGGTGCATCCACAAATCCACCCCAAAAACCCAGAACAACGACACCGGAATGCAAAGAAGAGTTTTCTGAAAACGGCAAAACCCCCTCTAGAATGAGGGACTGAAAAGCACCGGTATCTCTCCAAATTGTTATAGCCTGTTTGGACTCTAGTGCATTAGTCAGGGAAACAAACCCATTCATCATAAACCTTGAGGAACCCTCGAGTTCTTTGTCCACACGTTTGATACTTTCCCCATCCCCATCTAACGTTGGCATAGGCGTCCTGCATATGGTTTCTACCAGAGCCACGGTTCTGACATTTTTCTGCTCAAGCACCGGGCACCCAGCAACGATATGACCAAGTTCTTTACAGTAAAAACAGATAATCCCTTCAGGGAATGCACCAGCAGACCCACCCCACCTAGGAGGTGAAGTTAACTGACCAGCAGACACAGGTTTTGGGAAACGGCCCCCCTGAACAGGACGCCTATCCCCGGACTCAACACGGTAGTCCTCCAAAAACACGGACTTGTGTGTCAACACAAACTCATTGGCGAAGACAGCGGCGTCGCCTATCTTCGATACCCCACGCTCATTTAGATGTGTGGAAACGGTATCAGGAACACATCTTTTAAATTCCTCTAGGAGAATCAACTGCCTAAGCTGCTCTCTTGACTCTGCCTTCTGAGAAGTGCACCACCTGTCAAACAGGATCTCCTTCTCCCTACCAAACTCAACATAAGACTGCCCCTCCAACCTGCGATAACCTCTAAAACGCTGACGATAGGCCTCAGGGACCAACTCATAAGCCCTCAAAATGGAAGCTTTAACCAGCTCATAATCAGCGCTTTGTTCAAGGGACAGAGCAGTGTAGGCTTCTTGTGCCCTAGCAACTAAAACACATTGCAGCAGCAGTGTCCAGGCGGTATCAGGCCACTTCAATGTGGTTGCCACCCGTTCAAAAAGGGGAAAATATCTTTCCACGTCTTTCTCAAAAAATGGAGGCACCATCCTAATATTCCTGCCTACATCAAAACCGGAACGTGACTCTGGATGCAGAGCACCCGCCTGCAAGGCAGCATGCTTATATTCAAGCTCCTTCTGTGCACGCTCGTGCTCCAACAACATTTGTTTCTCCTTAAACTCACGCTCCTCTCTCCTCTCCTCACGCTCGTGCTGTAGCTGCCTTTCCTTAAACTCCAACTCCCTTATCCTCCAGTCACCCTCTACACCAGGTAATAGCGGAGATGTGCCAGACGAAGGAGGCTCCTCCTCCTCAAGCACCTGTTCCCTAATGAGCAAAACCCTCAAAGCACCCAAGGCAGATGGTTTCAAACGTTTCTCACTGGGAGTAAGCTCGACCTTGTAGTGCACAGCAAGCTCGAGAAGCTGTTCTTTTGAAAACCTCTCCAACATGTCATGTGAAGGGTGATCCACAAAATCCCTAACGGAAGCCATCTTTTCTGCATCAGCGCCACAACCCGTTCACTTTAGAGTCACCAAAAAGCTGCCAAAAGCACCCTAGTACACACACAATCCACCTAAAGAGCCACCAAAGAAACACTAAAGAACCACTGAAGAACGACTAAAGAACCACGACGAACCACTGAAGAACCATACAGAATGCCAAAGCCACTAATAATAACCATAAAGGGACGCGGTGGCAATGTGTGTGCAAAATAAAACATAAAAAAAAAAACACACCCACCCCAAATAGACGTGTCATACACTCAGGGTGTTAGGTGCTACCAGGTATGCTCACCAAACACTCAAACAAACAAAATAAATCCAACAAACAATTCCAAACAGGTGCTCCTTCTAACCTGATATGACTACATATGCTTCTATGTCTAAACTGCAGAAAAACCCGGCCCACCACATGTCTACCCTAAGAAACACTAAATCAAGCCCTACCACACTACCTGTGTTTTCTGGCCGCCCTAATCTACCTACCCTTAAACTAATGCCCTGTAGACCTAACTTTCTTCAACCACACCTGCTACCAGTCAAAGATCATATACCAATCATTTCATTGACCGCCCCAGGAGTACGTGGTGCACAGGACGCTAACCAACAACCAGAAAATAATGTCCCTATCTACATGTGGTGCACACTAAACTATATATTTTAACAGCATAAGTAGTCACATCAAATTACAAACAAATACGGCATACTCACCTGTTTGATGAAATGGCTCAGCCCCCACATTACACCATATGTAACGAACACCACCCAAACCATAATACGATGACACCCCGTGCAACACAAAAAAAATAAAAACCACCAAACAAAGTTCTAGGGGTAAAAGATCCCGGACGAGCGCCCAACTGTTACGACCCTGGCTCAGGGGCACGCAACCTATGTGCAAACCAACACCAAAACCCCGTGCTCTAACTCAAAGTGCTACTATCTCAAGGAACTATTAATATAAATGTTAACTAAAGTACTAAGGTAACCCAATGGACAAGGACTAGAAGAACGTGACAGCTTCTTCTCTAAGCACAGACAGTGCATGTGTGTTACTAGGTCTGCCTTTAAAGCTCCCCAGCAGGTAACCAATCAGCACTAATTGGCTAATTGGCAGGCCTCACCTGCATGCCCGGTGACACAGGAGTACATAACAATCGAGTTCAGGGATTGAACTCACGGATGTTGATGCACCAGCTTACTCAGCAGGTTATTATAGCTGACAGGACCGTACAGGACCACCTCCATTAGACCCCATTCAAACTCTGGTTGTGTGAGGAAAAATGTAACACTGATCCAGGACTGATTTTCAGAACTCGTGACTCGACTTGGACTTGAGCACTGATGACTTGGACTTGGACTCGAGCATTGACTGCATTCGGACTCGGAAGGTGCAGACGAGGGCTCGGACTTGTTAATTGATGAATACAGTTATTTATAATAAAAAAAAATCAAAGAAGTGTTATAGCCCTATCATTTGGCATAAGATATTGATGGCTAGTGCATTTGTTTGGTTATTGTGTCACAAAGTAAATAAACTCCCTTTGAAATGGTGACCCTGTGTCATTTATGTTTATTGTAGACCTTTTTTTATTTGTTTATTGCTCTTTGACTGCCAGAGTGGAGTGGACTCAACATCGATGACTCGGACTCGGACTAGGGTAATGGGGACTCGACTCGGACTCGACTCTGGCTCTGCTTTGGTGACTCGGACCTGAACTCAGACTAGAACACTGGGGACTCGAGACTCGACTCGGACTCGAGATTTAGTGACTCAACTTCTTCTTCTTGTCGTGTCCACAAGACAGTCAATTACAAGGCTTGGCTCGATGTGGTTCAACCACAGCTGAACACATTGCTGTCCCTTCTCATTGAACTCTGTAAAGTCCGACGCTGTGCAGGGCTGTTCCAGCAGGGGGCATATCAGGAGGTGCTGCATGGTCTGTGTTTCAGTGCCACAATCACACACAACGTCCCCATCATTTAAGTATCCCCATTTGGCGAGAGTGGCTTTTGAACGTCCAACACCAGATCTTATTCTGTTTAGGCATTTCCACACTGCATAGTTGGTGTCTGCTCCAGGGGGCAGTGCCTCGCTCGCCAACCTGCTAACCACCCACCTGGCTTCAGCTCCCCCCAGCACCCTGGTGGATGATATGGTTGCCCCCTACAACTCTGCCCTATCTCACAGCCTGGACTATCATAACCCAGACTGTCGCCAACACCCGTCCTGCCCCTTGGTTCACCTTGAAAGCTGTTGGCCGCCAGCTGGAGAGGCGCAGCAGTAAATCCGGCCTCACTGTCCATCTACCACCATCTCTCAGTCCCTGCCCCCCCCCATTCCACTCACAATCCAATGTGTGGTGGAGTGGGGGTGCTGGGCACTACACCCCCCCTGCTCTTATTCAGCCTCAGTGCTCCCTCTCCTCCTTTGCACCTGTCGACGCTCTCCAGGTGGCTAAGCTGGTCACCAAGGCCAAGGCCTCCACCTGCTCCCTTGACTTCTTACCCACAGTCCTGGTCAAAGCTGGTCTACCTGCCGTGTGCCTTACCATCGTGGGAATAATGAATTCCTCCCTGGCAGGGTACCCTCTAGCTTCAAGACAGCATCAGTCACGCCCATCCTGAAGAAGCCTGGTCTGGACCCAGATGACCTTGGGAATGACCGGCCAATCTCCGATCTTCCTTTCCTAAGCAAGATCCTGGAAAGAGCAGTGGCTGCCCAACTGCACCAACACCTGTCCAACCATGAGCTCTATGAACCCTTTCAATCTGGCTTCAGGAAACACCACAGCACCGAGACTGCCCTCACCAAGGTCACCAACGACCTCCTCATTGCCACCGATTCCGGTCATATCAGCCTCCTCATCCTCCTGGATCTTTCGGCGGCCTTTGACACGGTCTCCCACTCCATTCTCCACGTCTCTCTGACCATCTGGGTGTTACTGGGATTGCTCTCACCTGGTTCGAGTCCTACCTCCCAGACAGAAAACAGTCCATCTCCATCTGCAACTCCACCTCCACCCCTGCCCCAGTCAACCAAGGTGTGCCGCAGGGCTCCGTTCTTGGTCCACTCCTTTTCACGATCTACATGCTCCCCCTTGGTCACATCATCCGGAAACATGGTCTTAATTTCCACTCCTACGCTGATGACACTCAGCTCTACATCAGCACCTCACCCTCCACTCCTCTCCCCCCACATCACCTAGTCAACTGCCTCCTTGACATCAAGGCATGGATCTCATCCAATTTCCTGAAGCAAAATAGCAAGAAGACTGAGCTCATACATAAAGAAAGTGAGGAACACCATCAACTTCAACATTTCCAACTTCAAACAAATATGGCCCTCCCTAACACTTGAAGCCGCAAAGACATACAGTACCTACACTGTATGGTCTTCTCCCACATTGAATATTGCCTTCTAAACTGGTCATTTACTGGGGCCACAGCCATGAAACCCATAGAACAACTTTACAACAGAGCATTGAAGGTATATGACAGGAAATACTCATACCACCACTGTAAAATCCTGGATAAGCATCAAATTATTTATTTTGAAAACCTCAGACGTTATAAAAGTTCCTGTTTTTTATATAAATGCCTGCACAGATTAGCCCCTCCCCATCTCAAGGAGTTTATCCACGAGAAAAGGAACACTGGATTAGCCACTATATGTCAAACAACAGAGGGGATTGTGAAGTCCATTTTAGAAAGACCGCCTTCAGCAAACATTTTCTATCCGGTCCCCTTAAGGGAATGTACCACCCTGTCCACCTTTAGGGGCCAACTCAGGAAATGGCTGTTAGACAGCCAAATATGCACTCATTAGGGATGTTAGTGATTTTGTACTGACTGAATGTCATGTTAGTGTGATCATGTCAGTTTTTATGAATGAACGTTGTAAGGTCCGTTTTGTGTTTGTTTTATGTTAGTGTAGCAGGGTGGGTTATCCCTGCTTCGTGGGAACGGGTGTGCACAGTCACTGGGTAGCGAGACACAGTAGAACTCTGGCTAGCTGCACCTCCGTATTTGGGTCCGGAGCGTCAACTGGAGGCTGGCAGTGGGAGTGTATGGGGCCCGGGATTTACGAACCTGGTCTGGTACTCCGGTCTTCCTCTCCCATCCAGGGCGGTCAGCAGTACTCCCCAACACGCTCTCACTTCCCCCCAGTTACTCCTCTAGCACCCTCCCACACCTAGTGACTGGATTGTAAGTAAATAACTTGGTTCCCCCCGCAAGCAGTACCCTCCCTCGTAAACCCTAGAAACCTTACAGTAGGAAAGGGAAGGTTGAATAGGAAGGGATATGTTACCCGCATCAAAAAGGGTTAGGATTAGGCTCAGTAAAAGACACACACACCGTGCTCCCATTCAGTTTGTTATTATTGCACCATTGTTATCGTTACACAATAGTTACAGTCTGGTATTCATGTAATTACGCCCTAGGCACCAAGTGCTGCCCACGTCTGGGCTAGACACAGTACCAATACCTTCCCTAAGGGTTTACATATACTGCTCTAGTACTCCCAACTATGGGGGAAGAAGGGAGGACATGGGAAAGGAATAGAAGGGTTCACTGAATGGGAATTTACTATAAATAAACATACACGTTATTACACTTAAATAAAAGGAAAGAAATCAACAAGTGGGCCCACAAAATACCAAACATAAGTCCTATCTTAATGCCGGCATATATTGTTTGGGGTTCCCCTATTGAACGGTAGTAGCAACGTTAACTTTGCCCGCAGGCTGCACCACACTGTATACTGTATAATAGCTCGGGAGCATCAATGCCCATTTGTACTCATCCGAAATGGCCGCCTCGCCACGCCACTGTCGTCCGGAAGGCAAGATGGCGTCGAACGCTCCCGGTGAGGATACTAGCAGGCGGAGCTGGAGCAAAGAGGCAGCGCCGGCTGAGAGCGTGTGCTGGGCGATGACGACCTCTGCTGGACGGGGCGAACTCCCGTAGGCTGCAGGCAGCCAGGTGCAGACTGGTTGTAGGTCCACGCGCGTATCTGGGCTCGCACTCTATACCGTCACACTGTAACTACTATAACCCGACTACTAAGGACTCAGATATGCTGTTAGCCGCACGCTACTTATACCGCACACAGTAACTACTATAACCCGATAACGTTAGTGCTTTGTTCTGTACCGTTTGCTCACACACTATCGCTGGTACTTCGAGGATATCACGTCAACTAGCAAGTACTTCCTATCACCCGCCGCTATCCCACGGGGCCCTTCAACATAACTTCTGCAACAGGGCTCTTCCAGAGCACACGCCCATTGCGACTGTTCGTGGTCAAGTTCACTGCCGAAGAGAGCGTCTCTCTCCTTCCGCTCCCATATATCTCCTTCCATCTCCCTCCGACACTCTCTGCCTGCCACCGCCCCCTGCTGGTCGCCTACTAGCTCCACAGGGAAAAGGATTGTAGAATAGAATCCAGTAATGCCGTTTATAATCCATATTCCAGCGATAGAAGAAGGAGACGCTTGTGTCATTGTTCGTGCGAATATCAATGAAACTAATTAGAATGTCTTGGTGCAGAAAGGGGAGATAAAAAGGCAAGTCAGCAGTTCTGAATAATAGACAATATTTTCAGGCTGCTACATTAGGACTACGGGTGGAAATTGGCCCTGTGCTATTCCCAGCATATTTACGTCCTTATGCATACACTCATGTAAATGATGTTCATTAATTTGGATTGTCCTTAATAAACAAATCTTAATGGTTTGTGGCCAAGCAGTCACTGCTCCGGAAGGTTGGAGATCTCCTAGAAGTGGATGGCTGCTTAATCCACCCTTCCCCAGAAGTCTGCAACCTGGGTATCATACTGGACTCCACCCTCTCCTTTCACTCCCATATAAAATCAATAACTAAATCAGATTTTTTCCATCTCAGGAACATTTCCAGACTCCGGCCACCTCTCTCTGACTCTGTAGCAGAGACTCTCATTCACGCCTTCATCACGTCTCGACTACGCAAACTTTGTTCTTGTAGGGCTACCCAGCAATGCCCTGAACAGGCTACAATATGTCCAGAATTCTGCTGCTAGGGTTCTCACCCGCACCAAGTCCTGGCACCACATCACCCCCACCCTCATCCACCTCCACTGGCTTCCAGTCACGTCCTGCATCAATTTGGTGGTTCTCTTCATAGTAAGGTGTTAGCTCTGCCAGAGCGTTGGAGAGTCTGTCTTCCACAACATTGAAATCCGTGGCTTGTGCATGAAAAAATCAAACCCTAACTAACCTTACTGTCATGCACTTGTCCTAATAAACTAACCTACACTGTAGCACTCAACACTTTGATGAACATTGTTACTCAGCTGATAGGGTCGTACAGAACTTGTACGTCGCTTTGGATAGCTAAATTACTAAATGTAAATGTAAATTATCCTGTTTTTACGAATATAGCACTGCCGTACTGCCGGTGCGGTCGCTCAATGGCCAGGACCATTCCTGGTATGGTGGGGCGGTTGTTTTCACTCCCTCTGTGCGTCTCTTGCAAGCAGAGAACGTGTTGCTTGCTGCATAAATCGGCTAAGATGGTTTGTTCAGAGCAGGGATGCGTTCTTCATGGGATGGGGTTGCACTCCGTGCACCCAAAGATTTGAGCAGAAGCGCGTGCACGCACATGCACGGATGTGCACGGCACGGCACGCGCGTGCACACAGAAATGTGCTGCACTCGCCAACTTGCTATAAGTACCCACATGGGCTACTTTGCATATCAATAGCGCCAGTCGTCAGGTGTGTTAAATACGTTCTCAGATACGTTCACACCTAACTTGTGAATGAAATGTGTTACATTCCACTCGTAGAGTCAATTAGGCATTGTCTTTAGTCTGTGCTTAAGCGAGGGAACATTTATGCGAATGCATGGGAGCGCGCGCACGTGCCGGGAGCGCGCGTGCACGTGGCGTCATTAGCGTGTATGCAATCAGAGTTGATATGAGGAATGCACCTCTGGTTCAGAGATATGACTGTCAATGCCGGTCTTGAGGAGGTCCCTAATTTCCGACATCAACCTATTGTGTCTATCTCCAGGCATGATGTTTTCTCTTGGAGTTCGGTAGCTTTGTGGCTTGTAGCTTGCAGCTTTCAGCGTAGCTTGTGGCTGTTTTGTAGCTTGTAACTGTTGCTTGTGACTCGACTACAACACTGCACTGATCTGATCTGAAAATGACTAAAAGGGTAAAATGTTGGTCCCCCCTGAGCAGGTGATTTCAATGAAGTCCAGTTAAAGGGAAAACTAAATACAATGCAGATTTATTTTGGACATAATCTCACACACATCCAACGACTCTGCACATGTTAATTTAGTTTGACCGTTATTGACGGTAAATTAGTTTGATTATGGCCACCAGTGATGTCATTGTGGGACATTTAATACTTGTGTTGTGTTGATTACAGCTCAGTGAATAAGATAGCAGTCCCTATAAGACAAGGTATTTTTCACCTACATAATTTCATGGACTAAACAAATGTGTGCAAAAAGGTTTTTGGATCTGTGTGAGATTATGTGCAAAATAAATCAGCCCCAAGTCACTGTTCTGCCTCCTTCTGTACATGGAGTCGGTGAGATGCGCTCTATAAATTATTTGTAGAATGCTAAGCTAAAAATATAACTTAACTTGCTTAAAAAGGAACACGCCAACATTTGGGGAAATTAGCTTACCGTCTTCTCCAGAGAGAGACAAGAAGATAGATACCAGTTTTCTCTCTGTGCGTTCAGTAGAAAGCTATCTGGCTGCACGTTAGCCTAGCTTAATACCTACAATGAATGGAAGCGGACATGTACGGGTAGCCTACGCATTGTCCAACTAACACCTCTCTTGAAGGCTACCCGTACATGTCCGCTTCCATTCATTGTGCTAAGCTAGGCTAACATGCAGCCAGATAGCTTTCTACTGAACGCACAGAGGAAACTGGTATCTTCTTGTCTCTCTCTGGAGAAGACGGTAAGCAAATTTCCCAAAATGTTGGTGTGTTCCTTTAATTAGTTATATTTGTCCTCAATAAATCAATATTTATATGGTTGAGACAGCATCAAAATGGAGTATTTGAGGATCCTTCCTTCACCCAAACTTTGTCTCCTCTCTCTGGTACAGACGGTTTCAAACTGACAACAGTAACATTCTGAAAAGGACCCACGTTTATTAGTGTGGGTGACCTGGCGAAGCCAGGTTGCCACCCACACTGTAGTTATCTATACTCTTTTTATTCTTTCTTTCTTTATTCCACCGATTTTGCCAACACCACTCGTGCCAGAGCGTTCGCGCCCCATACACGTGAAAGGTATCAAAACGACCGGCCCCCCTATGGCAACAGCGGTATTCGAACTCGTAAAGTTTCACCGCACCGTCGGGCTACGAATCGACTTTAAACGGTAACATTTCGGCCCCATTGGAAATGCATTGCAATTTAGAGTGCGTTATTATTCTTTATTCCACCGAATTTTCCAAACACCACTCGTGCCAGAGCGTTCGCGCCCCATACACGTCCCATTGGAAATGCATTGCAATTTAGAGTGTAGCAGCTGAAATAATCTTTTTTCCCCTACCTTGGGTGAATTGCGAGTGTGATCTCAATTTTGGACGTAGAAATAAAACAAACACATCAAAACGATGACACGGCTGTCAGCCCGCTCACAAAAGAAAAATAAATGGAATTGGACATTTATATCTCAACTGACGACCATTTCTTTGAAGGTTCTCCTCCCCATTGACCGCCATGCAAATCCACTCTAGGAATCGCATTTTTCTCACTCTTTTTTAGCCTTCTGTTCCGATCGCCGAAGGAGTGCCACAATATCGCACGAATGCCACAATATCGCACACAACCCTTCGCCTACTCGTTGTAGTGCTCATGTGCGCGTCACAACGCTTCATCTCGTATAGTTTTCTTTTAATCAACGTGACAATGCAGTCATGTAAAGAAAATTCAGAATATGCAAGTCATTGTGCTCATGGCTGATTGGTTCAGCCTTAACAGCTGTGAGGCTCAGGGCTCACGGCTCAGCTGACCTGCCAATGACATCATCCACTTAACCCATCATTGCCCATCACTGTGTTGCAGTACTGAATTGCTGGACAGCGCCATCTGTCTTGCGGGTTGTGTCTTTGTATTCAGTAGGGATATCCTCTTTCATTTTTCATTGGTCGATGTTGACCACTCCCCCGATCCTTAGACCACGCCCCCGTAGGCCACACCCCCTCAGTGTATCTCTTGAACCGTTTGTCGTAGAGACTTGCGGATTGTGCCATTGGTCGATGTTGATCACCTTTCATTGGTTGATGTTGACCACTCCCCCGATCCTTAGACCACGCCCCCTTAGGCCACACCCCCTCAGTGTATCTCTTGAACCGTTTGTCGTAAAGACTTGCGGATTGTGCCATTGGTCGATGTTGACCACCTTTCATTGGTCGATGTTGACCACTCCCCCGATCCTTAGACCACGCCCCCTTAGGCCACACCCCCTCAGTGTATCTCTTCAACCGTTTGTCGTAGAGACTTGCGGATTGTGCCATTGGTCGATGTTGACCACCTTTCATTGGTCGATGTTGACCACTCCCCCGATCCTTAGACCACGCCCCCTTAGGCCACACCCCCTCGGTGTATCTCTTGAACCGTTTGTCGTAGAGACTTGCGGATTGTGCCATTGTACTCGGTGTAATAGTGTGTAATAGTGTAATAGTGTGTAATAGTGTAATAGAGTGTAATAGAGTGTAATAGTGTAATAGTGTGTAATAGTGTAATAGTGTAATAGTGTGTAATAGTGTAATAGTGTGTAATAGTGTGTAATAGTGTAATAGTGTAATAGTGTGTAATAGTGTAATAGTGTAATAGAGTGTAATAGTGTAATAGTATGTAATAGTGTAATAGTGTAATAGTGTAATAGTGTGTAATAGTGTAATAGTGTAATAGTGTAATAGTGTGTAATAGTGTAATAGTGTGTAATAGTGTGTAATAGTGTAATAGTGTGTAATAGTGTAATAGTGTGTAATAGTGTGTAATAGTGTAATATTGTGTAATAGTGTAATAGTTTAATAGTGTGTAATAGTGTAATAGTGTGTAATAGTGTAATGGTGTAATAGTGTGTAATAGTGTGTAATAGTGTAATAGTGTGTAATAGTGTAATAGTGTAATAGTGTGTAATAGTATAATAGTGTAATAGTGTAATAGTGTGTAATAGTGTAATAGTGTAATAGTGTAATAGTGTGTAATAGTGTGTAATAGTGTAATAGTGTGTAATAGTGTAATAGTGTGTAATAGTGTGTAATAGTGTAATATTGTGTAATAGTGTAATAGTGTGTAATAGTGTAATAGTGTAATAGTGTAATAGTGTAATAGTGTGTAATAGTGTAATAGTGTAATAGTGTGTAATAGTGTAATAGTGTAATAGTGTGTAATAGTGTAATAGTGTGTAATAGTGTAATAGTGTGTAATAGTGTAATAGTGTAATAGTGTGTAATAGTGTAATAGTGTAATAGTGTAATAATGTGTAATAGTGTAATAGTGTGTAATAGTGTGTAATAGTGTAATAGTGTGTAATAGTGTAATATTGTGTAATAGTGTAATAGTGTGTAATAGTGTAATAGTGTAATAGTGTAATAGTGTGTAATAGTGTAAGAGTGTAATAGTGTGTAATAGTGTAATAGTGTGTAATAGTGTAATAGTGTAATAGTGTGTAATAGTGTAATAGTGTAATAGTGTGTAATAGTGTAATAGTGTGTAATAGTGTAATAGTGTGTAATAGTGTAATAGTGTAATAGTGTGTAATAGTGTGTAATAGTGTGTAATAGTGTAATAGTGTGTAATAGTGTAATAGTGTAATAGTGTAATAGTGTAATAGTGTAATAGTGTAATAGTGTGTAATAGTGTGTAATAGTGTAATAGTGTGTAATAGTGTAATAGTGTGTAATAGTGTAATAGTGTTATAGTGTAATAGTGTGTAATAGTGTGTAATAGTGTAATAGTGTAATAGTGGCCGCGCCCCCTTTTTGTATCCTTTGAACCGTTTGTCATAGAGACTCGCGAGAGACCCTCTCCCCCGTTGGCCGGCGGTGCACAGGCGTCACCCACACTTTCACAATTTCCCCCGCGCGGAATTGTCTAGTTTCCTGTTGCTATGCAAAAGTTGACAGGAAATAAACTTGGGTCCAAACTGTTCCCTAGCAACAGACAGTGTTGTAGTCGAGTCACTAAATCTCGAGGTCCGAGTGGAGTCTCGAGTCCCCAGTGTTCTAGTCCAAGTCCAAAGAAGAGCCCGAGTCGAGTTCGAATCGAGTCCCATTACCCTAGTCCGAGTCCGAGTCAAAGAGCTGACATACAAATAAAAAAAGGTCTACATTAAACATAAATGACAAAGCGGTCACCATTTCAAAGGGAGTTTATTTACTTTGTGACACAATAGCCAAACAAATGCACTAGCCATCAATATATTATGCCAAATGATTAGGGCCTATTACACATATTTTTTATTCATAAATAACTGTATTTATCAATGAACAAGTCAGAGTCCTCATCTGCCCCTTCCGAGTCCGAATGCAGTCAATGCTCGAGTCCAAGTCCAAGTCCGAGTCATCATGCAGTGTTCAAGTCCAAGTCGAATCACAAGTCCTGAAAATCAGTCCAGGACCCAGACTCGAGTCCTACAACACTGGCAACAGAATCCCAGTGAGAGCGTCAGTATTGCCCCCCTGTTCCCTCCATGTGTTTCCCGGGGGACCAGCGAGGAGGAAATGCCAACGTATCGACGGAGGAAACAAGCATCCGGAGAGGATATGGATGATATGCCAGGATGCCAGTCTCTCTTCTCTCTCTTCTCTAAACAGGACGTTCAAATCCACACCCATCATCACCACCGCCGCCACCACCATCATCATCATCATCATCATCATCATCATCATCATCATCATCATCATCATCATCATCATCATCATCATCATCATCACCACCATCATCATCATCATCATCATCATCATCATCATCATCATCATCATCATCATCATCATCATCATCATCATCATCATCATCATCATCACCACCAGCCCCAGAAGTTCTCCCTGCTGAATCCCACCTCCTCTCTTCCCCCCTCAGACTGTCTGCTGCTGAGGCTACATTAGAGCAGTGGTTCTCAACTGGTCTAGCCTCGGGACCAAACATTTTCCTTAGTCATTAAGTCGCGACCCAAATGTGCAACTAGGGCTAAAAACCCAATGAAATTAAATAATAATAAATATTATGCTTCTTAGCAGATTTCTTAGCTTAACATAACATACCTAAGTTTGTGGGAACTAATGGGATAACTGGGGTTGCAACAAAAGTGCAATTAGGGCTAAAAACCCAATGAAATAAAATAATAATAATAATAATAATAATAATAATAATAATAATAATAATAATAATAATAATAATAATAATAATAATAATAATAATAATAATAATAATAATAATAATAATAATAATAATAATAATAATAATAATAATAATAATAATAATAATAATAATAATAATAATAATAATAATAATAAATAATATATTCTTCTTAGCAGACTTCTTAGCTTAACATACCAGGGAACTAATGGGATAATGGGGATGAAACAAGAGTCTCAAAGTCTGGGGTGATGGTAGACAAAGCAACTCTGAGGTCATGCTCAATGTCCAATCTGTTCCTCTGCTTTGTCTTCAGCTGGACCAGAGCTGAGAAGCCACTTTCACAAAGATAGGTAGTAAAAAAAAAAAAAAAAATGTAATTAAAAATTAAAAAAAATTATTTTACACACATACGCGACCCACTCAAAATGGCCCCGCGACCCACTTTTGGGTCACGACCCACCAGTTGAAAAACACTGATAGATGGTACCACCCTGACGAAGACTTCACTGTTGAGTAAGCGAGGTCCATTTTTATTTAATTTAGTATTATTCTTTAAAATAAAGAAAGTTGATTATGATTATGATTATGATTATGATCAGTGTTCACGGGTTTGGTGGACCCAGACCATTAACAATGAAGCCATAATGTACAGATACAAAAAAAGACAGATGTTACAATCTAGACAGCATATGGTAAATATGTGCCATTTACCTTTGCTAGATCACATTTATCAATAAAAATGCTATAAATTATTTGGTGATCAAATGTGAATAAATAAATAAAAATCCATTCCAAGATGTGAATGGAATAAATAATGTTTATCTTGAAACATATAAATGAAACAAGGTGGAGGCAGACGGTGAAGGTACAGAGTGAACCTTTTTGTAAAAATTTTACCATGTTTGCTTGTTTTCACACTTTCGGGTCCAGTGGAAATTCAGTCGACCCGAACGACACATATTTAATATAAATAGTATTAATTGTATCATTTATCTTTTAGTAAACATTGAAAAGGGGGCCCACAGACCCAGACACTACGCAGAGGGTTAATGGGTTTAGTGTCCAGAGTCTGAGATCCAAGGTTGATAGCGGCCAAGATAACGTCACTGTAAGTCACATGTGTCTGATGTGTTTTCCTCCACACAGCCACAGAGATAAACAGATTCTCCTCTGTATTGTGGTTGGTGTTCCAGTCTGACGTGGGCATGTTGATTGATCTCCGTGGGCGGCGGAGTATAGGTTATTGTGATGTCACTGAAGCAATGTGTATACCGTGGTGCAGAGTTGTGGAATTCACGTCAACACCTGGTAAATATTTCTCCCCTCTCTGCAAATATTTAACAACAAGTGAAAACTATTTCTGGTTTATTTATACTCAATAATGACTTTTTTTTTTTTTTTTTTTTTTCATTTCCACTTCATATTTATCAAATATTCTCGGGGATGCAAAGACGTAATCAATTCTGGATAATGTGTTGTGTCTCGTCGAACGACAGGAGTACTTACGGGTCATGGGATTAAGTGAACGCCATAAATCAATTACCCCTGTAGACTTTGACCAATCTTTTAATGCTTTAGATGAATTTTTTTGTTCGCTGGACAAGGCAAGGTAAGATTTGTCCATCCTTGGATTCCAAATGGCATTAAAATCCGCACCTATTATATATGAGTACTCGGGATGGTTTAACATTTCTCCGGTTAGTGAAGTGAAGAAACCCACTTCGTACAAATTTGGGGCATATACCGCTGCCAACGCAATTTTCCTGTTATTATGTACAATCCTAGCTATAGTTATACGCCCCTCAGCATCCGACCATACCCATTTCAATTCGATATTTAATTTACGTCTGACGACTATGGCTACACCTCTAGTTCTCGTACCAAAAGAAGAGTGACTAATATTATGGTATATGTTATCCGCTAACGTATTTATGTCTGCCTCTAAAATGTGCGTTTCGCTTAAAAGAGCCACGTCCACATGTTCTTTTTTCATCAGTGTGAGCACTAGGGGTGGGAATCACCTGTTTCATCATGATACGATACGATATCGATTCTTTGGACAACGATACGATATTTGCCGATATCACAAAGTCTCTCACGATACAATACGATACGATTAGATTCAGGTGCCTGCGATCGATATGAGATGATATCATATGCCCATTTAACACAATCAGTAACATTTAGATCAACAAAAAAAAGGTAATGAAAATATCATTTGACATTTGTATTTTTGAGCTCTTCCAGACATTTAAAGGAAAATCAATCTATTGTTTTTAATACAAATAGACCTCCTGTTCACTGTAAAGTGCCACGTTTTTATATATTGAGCTTTAAACTTTAAGCTACATTTTTTGGAACTCAAAACTCACAACCTCCCTCTCCCAAACCGTTCCTACAACAATTTGTTGATGTTGCATGATCATGTATAGGCCTACATTTATTATGTATTATATTGTTTATGTTTAAATAACATTTAAACATCAAACTCCTCTGACCTCATCTGGTCTTTCCAAAGACGCGCGCACACACACACACACAGAAAGGGAGAATGCTATGCTGTAACATCTACACACACGGAGCTACTGCTGTTGTTCTTGGGCGGATATGAGACTCGCCACAGGATTTTCAAAATAAGAGTATCGATATGAATCGATCTTATTACATCGCATCGATCCGATTCGATTGTTGATAATTACATCGATGTATCGATCTGGATCGATGTATCGTCCCACCCCTAGTGAGCACGCTTTTGCGTTTGTGTTGTTTGTTTATCCCACCGGTGTTCCATACCATTATATTCAAACTAGTCATAATCTATGCATGTTATTGTGTAGTTTTTGGTAATGCTTCTGGAGTGTGAAGCTACAATAGATGTACATCCAATTAATGAGGTCCCGTTGAGAGCCGAGCTTAAAAACATATATATATACAAATAAAAATCCCCTATTTTCCCCTCGCCCAGAGAGTCGTACAGGCCTGTGTTCCAAAAACACATCCTCCGTGAATGACTCTCCCCCTTAGTCCACCGGATTGCCCAAACTGAGCATTGTAATCCTAATCTTCCTATGCTAATTGCCATAGGATCTAACATTTTCATTCTAATGCAATAGAATGTCGCTTTTGGTCTTGCACCTTCCCTTACTGTAAAGAAATATTGTGATAAATGACAAAAAATAAAAAAAAGAATAAACTTTCATCGACATATTCATTTGAACCCTCTACTAACATGTAGGAAGGTCAGGAAAAAGGAAAAGATTGTAGAGAAATATTGACACCTTAATGTGAAGAACAATGGAAAAGAACAATGTAAGTTAAAAGATAAAGATAAAAAATAGAATAATGAGAGAAAAAAGAAAAAAGAAAAAAGAAAAGAAAGATATAAATAAGGAATGAGAGATAGAATAATAATCAACGTGGAGAAGCCACTAGAACCGAATTAACTGATTAGATAAAATAGAAAATAAAATAGAAAAGCAGAGCCTTTTAGAGCTTCAATGAGCCAGTCACTTCAACAGTGGAGTGATTACTTAAATTGTTAGAATAACCTTGTAGTGTTCATGCGTTTAGATGTGGTTGATTTTTAAAGTATTATTAAGGACTGATTGAACTTCATTCAATTGATTATCTGCTATGTATATACACACCGGAAGTTTAATGCTAGAGTTGTAGGCCTTCGTTGTCATGGTGCATTATATTCTAGAAGGATGTGGAATATACTAGTGCCAATAGACTGTTGTTATGTTCCAGAATGATCTAAGAGACCCAGGGCATTCGAGCGATAAACCCAGAATATTCCAGATTGATCTTTTTGCAATGATATATATTTGTCTCCCCGGAGACCAGAGTCTGAAATTATATTGTATTACGGAACGTATTGTACACAGATCGCATTGGTATAGACGGCCTGCATATCGCCTGTTACCTTGATGAACACAATAAAGTCATTCTAAATTCTGATATACACTGAGAAAGAGGCTTATCTGTTTTTCAGGCATTGCCGTCCTGCCTTGTGGTATCCACTCCATGTCGATTCAAATGATCCTCAGCTTCTTTAGGTGTGCGTAATCCAAACCTGCGGCCGTCACTGCCCACGATCGATAACAGCGCCGGGTATGCTAGCCTTGGCTTGTGACCAGCTGTGAACAATTTTTGCATCACCTCCTTGTATGGTAGACGTCGAGCGATGGCGTCTTTGCTTAGATCTTCGTAGATATATATTGAATTATCACCATATTTCAGATTCCCCCGTTGGGTGCGAGCAACTTTGATGATGTCATCTCTTAGTGATGTCTTCCGCAGAGTAACAATGATGACTCTTGGCCCTTTGTTTCTTTGCTCCCGAGGACCGATTCTGTAAACTTGGTCCACTTTCGGCACTTTGTTTGGAGGTTTGATACCCAAAATCGTTGATAGCACTGTTGGAAAGTTGGCGTCTTCGCAGTTTACTGCTTCTTCAAGCCCTACAATGCGGATGTTATTTCGCCTGTGGTAGCGTTGGGATTCGAGTTGCCTCTCCATCGATTCATTTTTAACCTCTTGTATTTCCCTCCGGCATGCTTCTTTCACAATTTCTATCTCATTTGTCATCTCTGTCAAGGCCTTGTCGATGTGGTTTTCGATCACTTTGACTGACAGTATAATATCTGTCACCGAATTCTCCACTGACGTGATTCGCTCGGACTGAGCAGCGACCGCTTTCATGACTTCCTCCAATTTAGCATCGATGCGATCGAATTTATCTTCGACGTTTGCTTTGAGCGCCTCCATCTGTGTAATCTGTTCTTTCATCAGGATAGACAGTGTGTTGAAATCGGCTGGTGCGGTTGTACTGCTTGTTTCAATTGGTGATATAGGTGCAGTGACGGTGACGGTGGATTTTTTTGCTATTAGTATCATCTTATCCAGATCGGCTGCTCTAACTTTCACGGAGCTTGTACCTGTCACTTCTGTTATGTTGGCATCTATTGACTCTCTTTCGGGGACCGTAGTCGATGGTCCCGGTGTATTTTCCTCTTCATTCTCCACGTTGGGGCTTTTCGCCAACGGCAGTTTACCCGCGTCGGCTGGAACGTGTCTCTTTGAGCGAGTATCTTTCTGCGACCCTGGAGTTACCGTATCTTGTTTCTTTCCCTGATTTCCTTTATTCTTACTCATGTTGTCTTTTGATATAGCTAGTAGAAGGTCTTATCAATACATACGATGTGGTCTAATCTCTTTTGATATTGTCCAAATAATGTTTTTAAACGAAATTAACGTTGGTGGGAGCGGAGCAGTTGCCAAATGCGTGTGCTACATATTACGCTAAACCGGAAGTCCCCCTCAATAATGACTTATACTCACTATACTGTAGGAATGTCTGACACTGGTCTGACGTCGAACCGTCCCACTACATGCCAGCTGGACCCGATACCCTCCCCACTCCTCCAGACCATCACACCAGACATCCTCGCATTCCTGACTGCAACCATCAACATGGTTCCAACCTCTCTAAAAACAAGTCACACCGCTCATCAAAAAACCATCCCATAAAACCCCACCATCATGGATAACTATCGCCCTGTCTCTCTTCTCTCTTTTCCCTCTAAATCACTTGAACCAGCTCACTGATTATCTCTTACAGAAGAACCTCCTGGACTCAAATCAGTCAGGCTTCAAGACCGGCCACTCCACAGAGACGGCCCGCCTCATTGCAGTCACAGAGGTTCTTTACTTAGCAAGAGCGAAAGGCCATCTCTCCTCTGTCCCGATTCTCCTGAACCTGTCAGCAGCCTTTGACACAGTCAACCATCAGATCCTCCTCACATCGCTTGCAGGAGAGGGAGTTGTAGGTTCTGCGCTGGCACGGCTGTCATCCTACCTCGATGACCACTCCTACCGAGTATCAACTGACAAAGAGATCAATCAAATGATCTGGCATCACACACTGGCAATTAGGGAGCGATCAATATCATGGCTGTGTTACTACTGTACCATGTACTGTGCTCATGTAGCGCTGGCTCACGAGGTACCTGTCCTCCGACCCTCCACTAAACAGCACCGTCCTCAGACAGAACCCTCCGCTAAACACCACCTGTCCTCCGACAGGTGCGCATGTGTGTGTGTGTGTGTGCCTGCGTGTGTGCGTGCGTGCGTGCGTGTGTGCGTGTGTGTGTGTGTGTGTGTGTGTGTGTGTGTGTGTGTGTGTGTGTGTGTGTGTGTGTGTGCGTGCGGGTTTCCTGTTCTGTCCTCGCTTCTCTTTGATTTGCGACTGAGGCCAGACAACATCAATCTCCATCACAACGTTATTAAATCAAGGCCAATATTCTACTGTATATTAACCTTTCAACAAAGAACAGCTCAAAGACATTCCACGTAAATCATTTCGCCATTCGACTTGCTTTCAAAAACCTCTCCAAATCACATTATTGTCAGAATTTGCGTTTCCTTCAGTCAGCCTATAAGGTCAGTAAAGTGTCTTTAAACGCACAACGATATTCCAGATACTATAGCTAATGGTCTTGGATAGGATGAGGTGTTTGATATGCTTTTTCATTTCGTGATTATACCAATATGCCTGTCAGGGCCGCCTCAGGGGGTGTGCGAGCAGTGCGGTCGCACAGGGCCTCGCGGGAAGGGGGGCCTCGCAAAAAAAAAATTAAAGATATATATATAAAAAACAAATATAATTTTTTTATTATTATTATTATTTTCTTTTTTTTGCGAGGCCCCCCTTCCCGCCAGGCCCTTTTTCTTCACAGACATAAAATGTTGTTTTGCTTATATGCTTATATATTTCACATTAGACACGTTTGTAGAATGTGTCTGACTTGTTCCGGGCTCTGCGGCTCTGCAGATATACTATTGGAGCTCTGTGGCTCTGCAGATACACTATTGGAGCTCTGCGGCTCTGCAGCAGATATACTATTGGTTTCAACGAGGGGAGGGGTTACAGGTAAGGTACAGTCGGCCGGCGTGCGTCTGACTATTTCCACGGGAGCGCGTGCAGCATTGGAGGTTATGCCAGCCAAGACGAAGCTAGCGTTAGCTACGTTATCGAGTGCTAACGTGTGGTTCAGTCGGGCTAGCCATGTCGGCTAGTAGCTTATGTAACCCAGGTTTCAGATACGTACCTATTTAAGTTATAAGGACCTGAATAGTTAAGGCTATTATGTAAAGAACATAGTTGATATTATTGAGTACCAAGCCTTTAAATTACAGATTGTCCCTTTAATTCGCGTGATGACGTAACAGCCACGTTACGACAGCCACGCTTTGCCTCGCAGCACCTCCACGTTAGAGCCTCGAGCTGCGCAGAGCAGACACTCAGACCGACGGAGGAAGACACCAGGGGCGTCATTTTGGTATGGCAAGGTATGGATACCCCAGCACTCCATTCTACTCTGGGAGCAGTCCCAGGAGTCCATCCATCTCCACGTGTACCCATGAGGGAAGGAGGCGGTGTGCTAGATGACACAAGATGGCGAGCCAACCCTTGAACCTCTGATATAGCTCAAGGCTAACCCAAGCCTGATTCGAATACCCCTGTTGCACAGTCCCCGTTGCTTCAACAGTCTGGTAGGATTGAACTGAAAGAACTTGAACTGAAAGAACTTGAACTATAAGAACTTGAACTGAAAGAACTTGAACCATAAGAACTTGAACCATAAGAACTTGAACTGATTGAACAAGAGCACAAGGACATTCCAAGGGGCCTTCGGCTCAGTTCAACTTTTGTTACTTTGATATTGTATTTTTGTATTTGATTTAATTTGCTACTCGAACCACTGATGGTTCTCATGTAAGGAAAGAAGGTTAAAGGGTAATTTCATCTAAAATGGTATTTGCATTCCCATAACCTAGAGTATTGATGACATCGATTATGGTTGAATCACTGATGATTTTCCTGTAAAGAAATAAGGTTTAAAGGGTAATTTCACCTAAAAAGGTAATTGCATTCCCCTAACCTAGAATATTCCAAATGGTACTTTTTTTGTGTTACACCTTCCAAGGAAGAGTTTAAAGGAGCATTTCACCAGTTAAGGTACTTGCGTTCCTGCACATTTAAAGGTTTAAATTAATATGTTTAAACACTTACCTGGTGAAATGATAAACTGAAATAGAGTTTACTGATGATGAAAGGATACGTTTAATATCCAACCTTGAATCTAGCTTAGCTAGAGATAATCTCAGAGACGTCTGAACCAAACCTAATGTATTGATTTAATCAATCTAGGACTTGATATCGAACTAACCCTCCTTAAAGGAGAGGTTACAGAAAGAACCTAAAAGGGATACTTCAAACAACTACTACCTTGAACTACTATATGTCTGTATGTCTGTATGTCTAGCTAGCGCGCATTTAATAAATTCCAGTTATTATTATAACTCTGTCTCTGGTCATTGTTCTTATATTGCGCATATTTACTCCTCTCCTCGTTTCGTACCTAGAACTGTGCCCGTGGCGAACAGCTGTTACAAGTAGGTGACACAAGTGCTACACTTAGCTAAAGGCTAACTAGCGTTAGCTAATCTATTCAGTTCCCGCCGTGGTCTCTGTCTCTCTGTCTCTCTGTCTCTCCGTCTCTCTGTCTCTCTCTGTCTCTCTGTCTCTCTGTCTCTCTCTCTCTCTCTCTCTCTCTCTCTCTCTCTCTCTCTCTCTCTCTCTCAATTCAATTCAAATGGGCTTTATTGACATGGGAAACATACGTTTACATTGCCAAAGCCAAACAAAACAAAGCAATCAAACAGATAAAACAAAAGAAATCAGTACATTACAGAAGGAATTTCTTGTACAGTCTTTATGGTGGTTGTATTCCGTTGGATGTCCTTTTCTTGTCACAGCAGCTCACAAATCTGGCTGCTGTGTTTGCACATTCTTGTATTTCTCCCAGTAGGTATGGGAGTTTTGAGTTATTGTCCATGTTTTCAAAGTCTCTTTGGGTGTTTGCAATTTGTGGGAAGTATATGTCTCTGATGTCTTGGTATAGTGGGCAGGTTGTTAAGAAGTGGAGCTCGGTTTCCACCTCATCTTTTGTGCAGTGGGTGCATAGTCTGTCTTCGCTTGGGAGCCAGGTCTGCCTATGGCGGCCTTTCTCGATGGCTAGGCTGTGCTCACTGAGTCTGTACCTAGTCAAGGATCTTCTTAGTATTGGGTCAGTCACAGTGCTCAGGTATTCTGCCACTGTGTACTCTCTGTTTAGGGCTAAATAGCATTTCAATTTGCTCTGGTTTTGGGTTGTTTCTTTCCAATGTGTGTGTCTCTCTCTCTCTCTCTCTCTCTCTCTCTCTCTCTCTCTCTCTCTCTCTCTCTCTCTCTCTCTCTCTCTCTCTGGCCTTGCTCTGGTGGAGGGTGTGCCACTGTGTGTGTGCCATCATGTTAACGTTAGCCTCAGTTAAACCTTGCGACGCCTCGTTAGATTAAGCTGTGTTCTGAGGTGTCCTGTGTTCTGAGCTGTGTTCTGAGCTGTGTGCTGAGCTGTGTTCTGTGCTGTGTTCTGCATGTGTTCTGTGTTCTGAGCTGTGTTCAAACCCCAAACCCAGGCACACAGAGAGACCACTGAGAAGCGATGTAATGACTTCATGTCATTTTTCACATCCAAGGTTGAGGGCATCCTCTCTCTCCTCCCCGGCTCCTCTTCCTCACCTGCTCCACCTGCTGTCCTACAGCCTGAAGTCTCCCAGCTCCTCCGCTGTTTCAGCGACACCACGCAGTGTGAGGTCGAGGCCATCATCGGGAGGATGAAGTCATCTACGTGTGCTCTGGATCCCCTCACCACAGCCCTGGTGAAAGCCAACATCTGCACTATTGGTCCCCTCATGACCAGCACCATCAACCTCTGCTTGCAGGCTGGCCACGTTCCGCCTGCCCTCAAAACTGCCATCATCACCCCCCTCCTGAAGAAACCCACCCTGGACCCAGAGGCCCTCGTCAACTACCGGCCCATCTCCAACCTCCCGTTCCTTTACAAGGTGCTGGAGAAGGTAGTTGCGAAGCAGCTCCTAGCACACCTCAGAGACAACAACATCTTCGAGAAGTTCCAGTCTGGTTTCCGCTCCACGCACAGTACAGAGACAGCCCTGGTCAGGGTAACCAATGATCTACTGATGGCGGCCGATGCGGGAACCCCATCCATTCTGGTCCTTCTCGACCTATCGGCAGCCTTCGACACGGTGGATCATCCCATTCTACTGGACTGTCTCCACTCCAATGTCGGACTCCGCGACCTAGCCCTTGGCTTATTCCAGTCCCTCTTGGCTGGTCGGACTGAGTGTGTCTCCCTCGGAGGCGCAACATCCTCCAACCACCCTGTCACCTGCGGTGTCCCCCAGGGATCCGTCCTCGGCCCCCTGCTGTTCACCCTGTACATGCTCCCCCTCGGCCGCATCATCGGCCGGCACGGTGTGTCATTCCACTGCTACGCTGACGACACCCAGTTATATATCCGGATCACACCATCATCACCTTCATCACCCCCCACACTGACCGCTTGCCTGGAAGAGACTAAGGCGTGGATGAACCACAGGTTTCTCCAGGTCAACAGTTCCAAAACACAAGCCATGCTGATCGGTACCCCACACCAGGTCCGGTCAACCACCATCACCACCATCTCCTTCTCCGGTCAGGACATTCCCCTTCCCACCCTTGTCACCAACTTGGGCGTGAAAATGGACCCCCACCTCACATATGATACACACATCAAACACCTCTGCAAGACCTCTTTCTTTCACCTCCGAAACATCACTAAACTCCGCCCCTCACTCACCCTGGCAGATTCGGAGAAACTCGTCCACGCTTTTGTTTCCTCCAGGCTGGACTATTGCAATGCACTCCTCATCGGGATTCCTAGCAAAAGCATTAAAAAACTGCAAACCATCCAGAATGTCGCTGCTAGGATCCTGATGAGGGTGCGCAAATATGATCACATCACCCCCACCCTCAGATCCCTTCACTGGCTCCCCGTGGAACACAGAATTGAGTACAAGGTGTCCCTCCTCACTCACCAGTGCGTACACGGTGGTGCCCCTGCCTATCTCAAGGAACTCCTCACCCCCCAGTCCTCCTCACGTTCCCTCCGCTCCGGTACAGCCTACCTCCTCAAAGCCCCCAGGACTAAGCTGCACTCCATGGGCGATCGCGCCTTCTGCTCCGCCGCACCCAGACTTTGGAATGCTCTCCCCATCCACCTGAGAGCACCACAATCCGTCGATTATTATTATTATTATTATTATTATTATTATTATTATTATTATTATTATTATTATTATTATTATTATTATTATTATTATTATTATTATTATTATTATTATTATTATTATTATTACTATTATTAGATGTGTTCTGAGCTGTGTTCTGTGTTCTGAGCTGTGTTCTGATCTGTGTGCTGAGCTGTGTTCTGTGCTGTGTTCTGCATGTGTTCTGTGTTCTGAGGTGTCCTGTGTTCTGAGCTGTGTTCTGAGCTGTGTGCTGAGCTGTGTTCTGTGCTGTGTTCTGCATGTGTTCTGTGTTCTGAGCTGTGTTCTGAGATGTGTTCTGAGCTGTGTTCTGAGCTGTGTTCTGAGCTGTGTTCTGTGCTGTGTTCTGAGATGTGTTCTGTGTTCTGAGCTGTGTTCTAAGCTGTGTTGTGTTCTGAGCTGTGTTCTGAGCTTATATAGTGCTTTTACTAACTATATTATATTTCTCTCTCCTCTGGTCAGGGGCATTGCCGGGTCTGTGCAGCGATAACACTGTATATTGACTGTAGAACGGGAGCTCTCTCTCGCTCTCTCTTGCTATATGTTGACTGTATCATGCCCAGCCTGGGGCAGCGCTATTATTTAAGAATATGTTGACTGTATGAAAAAAAATATATATATTAATATATATAATAATATATCAATTCATATATCAGGGGGGGGGGGGGCTCACGTTTAAATCTCGCACAGGGCCTCGCATTTCTCCCAGGCGGCCCTGATGCCTGTACACAGAAGCAAACAGGACCAGTGTTACTGTAAGAAAATGGAACTCACAGAACGTGAATTCAGGAGCTTACCTGTAAACGTGATATGGCAGAACTTGAGAACTATTAGGAATGTCTGACCCCTGACCACTAAGTGTGACTGACTCCCTCTTAAGCCTTAGCCATATGGTCAGAAAATGTGTCCAAAATGTACATACCCAAGTAAATGGAAGATTGCTCCATTTCTACAAACTCCATTTGCATGTTCTTGGTATCTAGGGACATCTATGGACCTCAGGGTATCAGTGTCCCAGTGTCAGACATATTGTGTCTGTTACTATGCTTGAGTAAATTGTAATGAACCAAAGGAGAACATCAATTATTAGTATTATTATTATTATTATTATTATTAGTAGTTATTTTTTCCATCTTTGACGGTGAATAACACCATGCTAACATTGACCAAAGGTGAAAAATTGCCACTGAGCTCATTGAGCACTTTCTTGAGATCAAGTCTACTAAAGATCTAAACAAAACACATTCAGACACATTTTGAAATATAGAATATAGAATATCAGGCCTATAAATTACCTTATTTTGACCAAGTCATACATCTATGGATCGGGCCAAATCTCCTCTTTCCACTGGCAGCGTTACTGTAAGTACAGTTACCTTCGTATAATGTCCATAGCTCCGGCATTTTTTACTGGATTGCGACGCAGTTTTTTTCTAGACGTTCACAGAAAGATAAACAATATACGTTGTATTTTATGGCAATAAAATGGATATGGATATGGATGTAATGGATATAAATATGAAAATCACGTCAGAAAAATCTCGGCGGCTGGTGTGAGCTGGGTAGTGTATTTTTATGAAATGTAGACGTCCATCGAAAGCCCCGGGTCTCCTCTTTCTTACAACTACATTGATTTCATGAGTACTTCTTCTTCTCGTGTCTAAATTGTCAGTTTTCCGGTGCAATGCGCACAGATTTTTATAAGCTCCTATTTCGCTAATAACACATCATTGCTAAGCAAACGTAAGTGCTGAAAATATACATTTTGACTGCTGTTTTGATAGGGTTAGGGTCTTTACTCTTGGATACATTTGAAAAAGAAATGCAACATTACTTCTATTTATTTATGACGTGAAATGAATCTTGTACACCAGGCCGATCGGGATTAAGAGATTAACCACCACAAACCTGCACAGATTATAACATATATAATGCCCGATCGAACAGACCCTCACCTGCACCTTGTGTATACCGTTTACTTTACTAGTATATATTCAGATTCAGATTTTTTTTATTGCCTATATTTATTGTAACGTATATAATGTATATATTATAGGGCATACAAACCCTCATCTGCACCTTTGTTTACACTGCTCATATTTATATTCAGATTTAAAATTATTGCCTATATTTATGTCTTTCTTCGTTTGCCCTGCCCATACCTGTACCTCCCCTCCCCCCTCCCCCATGCTGCTATGTTGCCCGAATTTCCCCAAGGGGATCAATAAAGTCATATCTTACCTTATCTTATCTTATCCCGGCCTCATTCATGCTAACAAGGACTAGACTAGAGTGTCCTCTCCTAAGCTGAAACATGTACCACAATCTGGTCTCAAACCGCCGAGTCCCTGTGGTCCCAGTGTTACCAGTCAAGCTAAATCCAAAGTGCACTCTTGAATCGGTCAACGGGCGGTATTTCCCAGAAGTGAGCTTAACAGACGTCTCTCCGACGCCATTATTGGTCAAAAGACATGCCTTCTAGGTCTCCTGTCATTGCCCTTGACCAAGGTTAGATTAGATTCTAATCAAGGTACTGATTAGAATGACAGTAACTGGAGTCCGCCCCCCGACGCCACGCTGTGTGGCCGCTGCCCCACTGCTGGGTCAAACGCAGAGGACGGATTTCACCCTGCAGGGGATTACAACTTAATGTCTCCGCGGTCGTTTTCGGGTTTTATCAAAGTCAGGATATGAGCTCATCCACGGAGTCATCTGAATATGGCATTTACAATAACAACAACCCATAGATGGAATATTCAAGTTGCCCGGAATAATATTGTGATATTAAAGCATGAAAAAAAAAACATACCGAAGCCATTCAAGTTTTCTGAATGTAAGTAAATCTACAGAGAGAGAGAGCGATACATCAGACAAATCCGGGTACTTTTTTTTTCTTCTTTCTCATGGCCACTCCTACTAGTGGGGGAAACACAGCCACTGTCCCTATTGACTGCCATTTGGTGCATCATGTGAAGTCAAGCTAAAAAGTTACATTTGATTTTCCATTTTCAGGCTCCTTCAGTCTTCCCCTATTGTA
>NW_028173072.1:126850-129350 GCF_963971535.1 Notolepis coatsorum
CCTACAGAAAGTTAACCCTTTCACTACCACACTACAACCGTCTGTGGTGTGGTAGTGAAAGGGTTGACCTCCTGTAGCGTGGTAGTGAACGGGCTAAATACATCCGTCGGACAAGGCAGGACTCATCTGATATTGCACAGCGTGTTGCTGAAGTGAGACGACATCGCTGCGAGGTCTCGTCCGAAGTCTCCTTTGTGTTCCACGATATCTCTACCGAGATTTGATTCGGTGAGATGCAACGGTAATAGCTCAAGGCTTTGTTTGTTTGTTTGTTCTGTGTATGGTTATTTCATATGGCAGACCTTTTATTTTGTTACATACAGTCATACTGTTTCCCACAGAGCACTGGAGCTGTGAGGGGATAAGTGCCTTGCTCAAGGGCAACCCAAACCGTGTTTGTCGAAGCAGGGGCAAGTAAACATGCGTTCACTTCACCTGCTCAGAGGACCTCACACAGTCCGGTAGCCATACACATACTGTACAAATAACATAATAGAAACAAACAAACGACTGACTGACGCAATTGAAATTCACTTTGTACTCAAATCCTTTTAACCTGACCTGCCAGAGAGTTGTCCTTTAAAACTGTTTGGAATAGGGCCAAAAAAGATAATTGGCAGAGTATCTATCTAGGATGCTCAATGACTCTATGTAACCAACCCATCATCTACTCATTGCACACACATCCACATGCACACACTCACTTTTCAACAAACACTCACCTTATTAACACTCACTTTAGACACTTTAACACTAAATTTTATTTATCTATTGCACTACATTCATACCTAATTGCATTTGCACCTTACCTTAAAGTGTTGTACCTCATTGTCTGCATTTGTACCTCACTGTTTACTCATTTTACTCACTGTACTTAGGCTGTACTTTAGATTGTATATTGTATTGTATATTGTATATTCCTCTTTTACTTACTTTTTTACTGTATGAAGCACACTCTCAGGGGCTCATACAGAACCAAGCATTTCACCGTAAAGTACATGTATTTTATTGTGACAACTAATAAACAAACTTGAAACTTGTATCTTTGCCCGTAGCCGACAGTAGTTCCTCAAATGACTCTGATTGGCCCAAAGCGCTGCAGTTGAGGCACAAGTGCATAAAGCTTGAAGCCTGACCAGATGGATTCGCTTGTGATCTCGCAAAGCCGGCTGCCGTGCAAGGTTACAAAATGGAAAATACGAGCACGGGGTGCGATTATTGGGATAATAGGGATGGTGTCCCACAGTGAAATGTGAGGTCTAGGATGTAGATCTAGTGGTTGTGGCAGATGGTAAGTAGACCAGAAGCTAATCTTTATGGCTCTGCACAGGGTGATATCCATCACAGAGACGCACGCCAACACACACATGAGACACACTGACAGACTTACTGACAGGTAGAATTAACAGGCATGGAGATGGACGCATGCACAAACATGCATGCACGCACGCACGCACGCACGCACGCACGCACGCACGCACGCACGCACGCACGCACGCACGCACGCACGCACGCACGCACGCACGCACGCACGCACGCACGCACGCACGCACACACACACACACACACACACACACACACACACACACACACACACACACACACACACACACACACACACACACACACACACACACACACACACACACACACACACACACACACACACACACACACACACACACACACACACACACACACACACACACACACACACACACACACACACA
This sequence comes from Notolepis coatsorum, assembly GCF_963971535.1. NCBI lineage: Eukaryota > Metazoa > Chordata > Actinopteri > Aulopiformes > Paralepididae > Notolepis > Notolepis coatsorum. Next base: position 128,581 of record NW_028173072.1, read on the forward strand.
CACACACACACACACACACACACATTGACAGTGGGCGGTATGGCGGTGTCCATGGTGTCAAATAGACACAGAGGCTACACACACTGGGATTTAAAAGAGATGCTGTGGTTTCCTGTAACAAGTCACGTGCACAGTACTATCACGTGCACAGTACTATCACGTGCACAGTACTATCACATGCACACTTGTTCTTTACCTTTTGTAGTAAATTCCCACAGACTTTCTACAATAATTTGAGGTTATTGTAGCACAATACAATGAGATTGATTATCTGGAAGGAGGAGGAAAGATTCATACTGATAGAATGGTTGGTCTCCTCATCTGGCTTAATGCAGATGAAGAATAAAACGTGTACGCCAGACAAACCAGAATTGTAGTTCAACTCAGCTGATTTATTTGATCAGAGCCAGGAGTCCAAGGTGAATAGAACAAAGGATTTATCAGAAAACATCAACATGGCTGCTGTGTACAGGAATCAACAAACAGGTTTGCATCTCAAACCTCAATACTGCACATCAAACAGTCACTTGTTTAACATAATTTGAACATACATGGTTTACTGTACACATTATACATGAGTAAATCTGGTTTACAGATCAGGGATCTGTACATTACTCTAATCTATAAACAACCATTGGTGTTTCCCATGATTTACTCACGTAAAATGCAATCAGCTCACAGTAGTCTCTGGGTGGTGAAGCGGTGGAGGAGCCCCCAGACCCCCTTTTGTTGGGTCCGGCCTGAGAGCTCTCGAATTATCATTTAGGGCC
>NW_028173072.1:131850-181890 GCF_963971535.1 Notolepis coatsorum
TAGAGGTGTTTAGCAGGCTGTGTGACATACAGGCATAGAGATAGAGATGTTTAGCAGGCTGTGTGACGTACAGGCGTAGAGATAGAGGTGTTTAGCAGGCTGTGTGACATACAGGCGTATAGATAGAGATGTTTAGCAGGCTGTGTGATGTACAGGCGTATAGATAGAGATGTTTAGCAGGCTGTGTGATGTACAGGCGTAGAGATAGAGGTGTTTAGCAGGCTGTGTGACGTACAGGAGTAGAGATAGAGGTGTTTAGCAGGCTGTGTGACATACAGGCGTATAGATAGAGATGTTTAGCAGGCTGTGTGATGTACAGGCGTAGAGATAGAGATGTTTAGCAGGCTGTGTGATGTACAGGCGTAGAGATAAATATGTTTAGCAGGCTGTGTGACGTATAGGCGTATAGATAGAGGTGTTTAGCAGGCTGTGTGACATACAGGCGTATAGATAGAGATGTTTAGCAGGCTGTGTGACATACAGGCGTATAGATAGGTGTTTAGCAGGCTGTGTGACATACAGTCGTAGAGATAGAGGTGTTTAGCAGGCTGTGTGACGTACAGGAGTAGAGATAGAGGTGTTTAGCAGGCTGTGTGATGTACAGGCGTAGAGATAGAGGTGTTTAGCAGGCTGTGTCACGAACAGACATAGAGATAGAGGTGTTTAGCAGGCTGTGTGACGTACAGGAGTAGAGATAGAGGTGTTTAGCAGGCTGTGTGATGTACAGGCGTAGAGATAGAGGTGTTTAGCAGGCTGTGTGACGAACAGACATAGAGATAGAGGTGTTTAGCAGGCTGTGTGATGTACAGGAGTAGAGATAGAGGTGTTTAGCAGGCTGTGTGATGTACAGGCGTAGAGATAGAGGTGTTTAGCAGGCTGTGTGACGAACAGACATAGAGATAGAGGTGTTTAACAGGCTGTGTGACGTACAGGCGTAGAGATAGAGGTGTTTAACAGGCTGTGTGACATACAGGCGTAGAGATAGAGGTGTTTAGCAGGCTGTGTGACGAACAGACATAGAGATAGAGGTGTTTAACAGGCTGTGTGACGTACAGGCGTAGAGATAGAGGTGTTTAACAGGCCGTGTGACATACAGGCGTAGAGATAGAGGTGTTTAACAGGCTGTGTGACATACAGGAGTAGAGATAGAGGTGTTTAGCAGGCTGTGTGACGTACAGGCGTAGAAACAAAACAGCTCTGTGTAGGAGTGTGGTTGTTAGACCGACAGTCTCCTCTTTCTCAGTATCACTTCATTCATTGAAACTCAGCTTTGTGTTAGTTGTCTTAATCTTAATCTAAGTTTTTCATTAAGAGCGGGGAGAGCGATACCCAGTACCTCAGTTACAGCCGTTCGAAAGCCACCAGCCGGGTTCAGCGTTTCTAACCTCCTGGTGACCTTCGCCCTCTGTGACCCCCCCGCAGGGATAGGAGCAGATTCCAATCATTAATAGATGAATGAATACATGAGTTGTCCTAGATTGAGATGCTTATTCACACCAGCTGAGTAAGCTAATGTATTCATTTAAGCAAGACGATGTGCCACTGCAGCTGAGAGAGAGAGAGAGAGAGAGAGAGAGAGAGAGAGAGAGAGAGAGAGAGAGAGAGAGAGAGAGAGAGAGAGCGCACGCTATATTATGATACTTCTTTGAGAGAATTGAAAGATCTCATAGTTTGCTATGAGTTTATACCAACATTCGCTCAGCAATAGTTGTTTCTCCTGAGCTGATTCAACATTTATTCTCGTGTTGGTATCGGAAAGTTCTCTTTTTATTTGTCTAGGAGAAGTAAATGACGATAAATTAACTAGATCGTCTTGGAACGCTGCTTCTCGATTTAGTCGTTATGCCAATTCCCCGCTGGTCCTTCCACTGCCCTACTGGCGGTCTGGGGAGGGTGTAGAACTACCACATGCCTCCTCCGATACATGTGGTGTTGCCAGCCGCTTCTTTTCACCTGGCAGCGAGAAGTTTCACTGGGACAGCGTGACCTGGCCCTGCTGAACAGGCACTCCAGGCGCTCTACCCACCAGTTAGGAGTCGCTGTTACAACAACCAGGGAAGGGGCACCCTGACCCACCAGTAGGAGTCGCTGTTACAACAACCAGGGAAGGAGCACCCTGACCCACCAGTAGGAGTCGCTGTTACAACAACCAGGACTTGTACCCCAAAGGCTTCGCACCCGCAAACACTGACTTATTGTGTTCGTAGGGACAACTGACCAAGCTGGAGGTACTGCTGGGCATTTAATTGAGCCACACCTAATGCTTAGACCTCTACACTACCCAGCCTTACCTACAGTAATGCTTAGACCTCTATACTACCCAGCCTTACCTAATGCTTAGACCTATACACTACCCAGCCTCTCCTAGTGCTTAGACCTATAGTCCTATACACTACCCAGCCATACCTAATGCTTAGACCTCTACACTACCCAGCCTCTCCTAATGCTTAGACCTATAGACCTATACACTACCCAGCCTCTCCTAGTGCTTAGACCTCTACACTACCCAGCCGTACCTAATGCTTAGACCTATATACTACCCAGCCTCTCCTAGTGCTTAGACCTCTACACTACCCAGCCGTACCTAGTGGTTAGACCTCTACACTACCCAGCCGTACCTAATGCTTAGACCTATACACTACCCAGCCTCTCCTAGTGCTTAGACCTCTACACTACCCAGCCGTACCTAATGCTTAGACCTCTATACTACCCAGCCTTACCTAATGCTTAGACCTCTACACTACCCAGCCTTACCTAATGCTTAGACCTCTACACTACCCAGCCTCTCCTAGTGCTTAGACCTCTACACTACCCAGCCTTACCTAATGCTTAGATCTCTATACTACCCAGCCTTACCTAATGCTTAGACCTCTACACTACCCAGCCGTACCTAGTGCTTAGACCTCTACACTACCCAGCCTTACCTACAGTAATGCTTAGACCTCTATACTACCCAGCCTATCCTAATGCTTAGACCTCTATACTACCCAGCCGTACCTAATGCTTAGGCCTCTATACTACCCAGCCGTACCTAGTGCTTAGACCTCTACACTACCCAGCCGCTCCTAGTGCTTAGACCTCTATACTACCCAGCCGCTCTCTAGTGCTTAGACCTCTATACTACCCAGCCTTACCTAATGCTTAGACCTCTACACTACCCAGCCTCTCCTAGTGCTTAGACCTCTATACTACCCAGCCTTACCTACAGTAATGCTTAGACCTCTATACTACCCAGCCTATCCTAATGCTTAGACCTCTATACTACCCAGCCTCTCCTATTGCTTAGACCTATACACTAACCAGCCTTACCTAATGCTTAGACCTCTACACTACCCAGCCTTACCTAATGCTTAGACCTCTATACTACCCAGCCTTACCTAGTGCTTAGACGTCTATACTACCTAGCCGTACCTAGTGCTTAGACCTCTACACTACCCAGCCGTACCTAGTGCTTAGACCTCTATACTACCCAGCCTCTCCTAGTGCTTAGACCTCTATACTACCCAGCCTCTCCTAGTGCTTAGACCTCTATACTACCCAGCCTGTCCTAGTGCTTAGACGTCTACACTACCCAGCCGTACCTGATGTTTAGACCTCTACACTACCCAGCCTCTCCTAATGCTTAGACCTCTATACTACCCAGCCTTACCTACAGTAATGCTTAGACCTCTATACTACCCAGCCGTACCTGATGTTTAGACCTCTACACTACCCAGCCTCTCCTAGTGCTTAGACCTCTATACTACCCAACCTTACCTAATGCTTAGACCTCTACACTACATTACATTTACATTTAGTCATTTAGCTGACGCTTTTATCCAAAGCGACTTACAAGTTCTGTACGACAAGACAGCAAGAAGGGTACAACTCTATCAGCTGAGTAACAATGTTCATCAAAGTGTTGCGTGTTACAGTGTAGGTTAGTTTATTAGGACAAGTGCATGACAGTAAGGTTAGTCAGGGTTAGATTATTATTTTTTTTTTATTATTTTTTTATCATTTCAGATAATGGTTGAAGAAGTGAGTCTTTAGTCGACGGCGGAAGATTGGACGGGATTCGGCTGTCCTAACTGGGATGGGTAGTTCATTCCACCATTGTGGGGCAAGGACTGAGAATAGGCGGCTTCTCTTTGATGACCCTCCGGGAGCTTGGATAGGAGTAGGTCTGATCGGCCCGAAGATGCAGAGCGTAGGGGTCTTGAGGGTGTGTAGTTAGAGACCATTGACCGGAGGTAGGCGGGAGCGGTTCCCTTTGCCGCACGGTATGCTAGGTCGAGGGCCTTGAAGTGGATACATGCAGCAATGGGGAGCCAGTGCAGGTCCCTAAGAAGTGGGGTGACATGGGCCGACTTCGGTAGGTTTGAGATCAGGCGGGCCGCTGCGTTTTGAATGAGTTGAAGAGGCTTGGTGGCAGTGGCCGGGAGGCCAGCTAGCAGTGCGTTGCAGTAGTCGAGGCGGGAGATCACTGTTGATTGGACGATGAGTTGGGTGGCTTCTTTTGTCAGGAAGGGGCGTATCCTTCTGACGTTGCTCAGGAGGAATCTGCAGGTTCTGGTTGTCGCTGCGATGTGAGCAGAGAAGTTCAACTGGTCGTCGAGGACAACACCAAGGTTCTTGGCGGTCGGGGACGCGGTCACAGCTGCATTCTCGACTGTGATGGAGAGGTCGGTCATGGGGGAGGATTTGGCCGGCAGGTGGAGCAATTCTGTTTTGCTTAGGTTCAGTTTGAGGTGGTTGGTCGTCATCCTGGCGGAGATGTCGGACAGACAGGCCGAGATCCACTCAGAGACGTGGATATCTGAGGGAGGGAAGGAGAGGAAGAGTTGAGTATCATCGGCATAACAATGATATGAGAAGCCATGAGACGTGATAATGTTACCCAGTGATTTAGTGTAGAGGGAGAAGAGAAGGGGTCCTAGGATTGAACCCTGGGGGACACCCGTCCGGAGGGGGCGGGTGCCCGACAGAGTCCCTCTCCATGACACTTGGTAGGAGCGGTCATTGAGGTATGATGTCAGCCATGTCAGCGCAGATCCAGCCACTCGCATTCCTGCGAGGGCCGCAAGGAGGATCTGATGGTTGACTGTGTCGAAGGCTGCAGATAGATCTAGGAGAATCAGGACAGAGGAGAGGCCTTTCGCTTTTGCTAAGTGAAGTGCCTCTGTGACCGCAATGATGGCTGTTTCTGTGGAGTGGCCAGTCCGAAAGCCAGACTGATTGGGGTCTAGGAGGTCATTCTGTAAGAGATAAGCAGTAAGTTGGTTGGATACAGCACGTTCTAGTGTTTTAGAAAGGAAGGAAAGAAGAGAGACAGGACGATAGTTGGCTATGACGGTGGGGTTCAGGGTTTTTTTTTTATGAGGGGCGTGACTCTGGCTTGTTTTAGGGAGGTGGGGACCACCCCCGAGTTGAGTGAGGAGTTGATGGTTGCAGTTAGGAATGGGAGGATGTCCGGTGCTATGGTCTGGAGGAGTGGGGAGGGTAGCTGGTCCAGCTGGCATGTAGTCGGACGGTTCGACGTTACCAGTGTCAGGGTCTCGGCTTCTGTAATGGGAGAGAAAGATGACAGAGTGAAGGATGAGGTTCTCGATTCAGCGTTTGGAATGGGTGGGGGTTGGGAGAAGGAGCTGCGGATGTTCTCCACTTTTTCCTCAAAGAAGATCGCAAAGTCTTCGGCAGAAAAAGATGAGGGAGGAGGGGGTGGGGGGGGAGTGAGGAGGGAGGACATGGTAGCATGCAGTTTGCGAAGATTCTTGGCAGAGGCCTCGATCCTATGGTGAAAGAAAGAAGCTTTGGCATTAGTAAAGGTTTTGGAGAATGTTAACAAGAGGTTGTGATATGTGTCGATGTCAGCAGTGAGGCATGACTTTCTATACTTCCTCTCAGCCGCTCTCAGGACCTGTCTTTGTTCTCTCACTGCATCCGTCAGCCATGGACTGGGTGGGGAACGGCGGGCAGGTTTCTCAACGAGGGGACAGAGCTTGTCGAAGGAGGTTGCAAGGGCTGAGAGGAGGGTGGAGGTTGCCATCTCAGTGGGGAGAGCAGAGAAGGTGTCACTCAAAGGTAGAGCGGATATTATGTCAGAGGAGAGGGTGGAGGGGGATAGGGAGGGCAGGTTGCGTCTGAGTGAGACGGTTTGAGTTGGGGTGAAGACCTTTCGGTTAAGCATGAGAGTTAGTGAGAAGGATATGAAGGAATGGTCAGATACATGTAGGGGAGTTACCGTGGTGTTAATGATGCTGGAGTTATGGGAAAATATGAGATCCAAGGAGTTGCCTGCTTTGTGGGTTGGAGGCATGGCAGTGGGAGTCAGGTCAAATTGTTGTAGGAGGGAGACCACTGGGACCGACTGAGATGAGTCAGGCAGGTTGAAGTCGCCCAACAGAAGGAGAGGGGTACCATCTTCCGGTAAGGAGCTTAGAAGCATGTCCAGCTCATCTGTGAAGTGATCGAGGCGACCTGGAGGGCGATAGAGTGTAACAATGGTGAGATTGAAAGGATTAGAGACAGATACTGCATGATATTCGAGGGAGGAGAGTGACAGTTCTGGGAGTTGTGTTAGGTTTGTAGCCCATGAAGGAGATGTCATGAGGCCAGTGCCTCCACCCCGTCTGGAGGGTCGAGGTGTGTGAGTGAAGTTATAGTTTGTAGATAATGCTGCAGGTGTTGATGAGTTATTGGGGGTTATCCAGGTCTCAGTTAGAGCCAGGAGCTGCAGATTTAGACTATGGGCGTAGGCAGTAATGAAGTCAGATTTCTTGACTGCTGATTGACAATTCCATACGCCTCCCCGTACTGTGACAGGTGTATTAGTGGCTGTAGGAGGGTAGGAGAGATTAGCCGGGTTGCTAGCAAACTGGCGTGGATGGGTTGAGTCTGTTCTGGAGGAGCAGATTGTGGATATAGGTATGAGGCACATTGTGGTGTCAAGAGTGGCAGGGAGAAGGTTGTAGGGAGGAAGCGAGATAGTAGGGAAATAGCAGAGTGGGAGGGAAATATAGGATTATGGTGTACTTAGCACTGGGTGGATTGGTGGATCCCTCGCGGATAACTCCAGGAAAACTCCTCCTCGTTGTCCCTCTTCATTTCTCGACGCTTCGCTGACACTAAGCCAGCAAGTCTTTAAATCACTATCACTAATTACTGATGAGTGACACCTGCAGCAAAAGGCCACACCTCCAGTTTCTGTCAGCTGGGTGAAACTAATTATAAACAATTTCCACAACACAATTTAGTCACACACTTCAAAATGATGTACACAGTATTATTCAGTTAAAAGATCCTACCCTCTCTGCTGTTGTCATCAGAATGATTCCAACAGAGAAAAAGCTGGTATTTAACAAAAAAAATTAAAACTGTCACAAGTGCCCACTTAACTACAAAAGCCACATGCACAAAGGTCACACCTCCAGTTTCTGACAGCTGGGTGAAACTAATTACAAACAATTTCCACAACACAATTTAGTCACACACTTCAAAATGATGTACACAGTATTATTCAGTTAAAAGATCCTACCCTCTCTGCTGTTGTCATCAGAACTACCCAGCCTCTCCTAATGCTTAGACCTCTATACTACCCAGCCGTACCTAGTGCTTAGACCTCTACACTACCCAGCCACGCCTAGTGCTTAGACCTCTATACTACCCAGCCGTACCTAGTGCTTAGACCTCTATACTACCCAGCCTCTCCTATTGCTTAGACATCTACACTACCCAGCCTATCCTAATGCTTAGACCTATACACTACCCAGCCTTACCTAATGCTTGGACCTATACACTACCCAGCCTTACCTAATGCTTAGACCTCTACACTACCCAGCCTTACCTAATGCTTAGACCTCTATACTACCTAGCCTTACCTAGTGCTTAGACCTCTATACTACCTAGCCTTACCTAGTGCTTAGACCTCTACACTACCCAGCCGTACCTAGTGGTTAGACCTCTACACTACCCAGCCTCTCCTAGTGCTTAGACCTCTATACTACCCAGCCTCTCCTAGTGCTTAGACCTCTACACTACCCAGCCTCTCCTAATGCTTAGACCTCTATACTACCCAGCCTCTCCTAGTGCTTAGACCTCTACACTACCCAGCCTCTCCTAGTGCTTAGACCTCTATACTACCCAGCCGTACCTGATGTTTTGACCTCTACACTACCCAGCCTCTCCTAGTGCTTAGACCTCTACACTACCCAGCCGTACCTAATGCTTAGACCTCTACACTACCCAGCCGTACCTAGTGCTTAGACCTCTACACTACCCAGCCTCTCCTAATGCTTAGACATCTACACTACCCAGCCATACCTAGTGCTTAGACCTCTACACTACCCAGCCGTACCTAATGCTTAGACCTCTACACTACCCAGCCGTACCTAGTGCTTAGACCTCTACACTACCCAGCCGTATCTAATGCTTAGACCTCTATACTACCCAGCCGTACCTAATGCTTAGACATCTACACTAGCCAGCCGTACCTAGTGCTTAGACCTCTACACTACCCAGCCATATCTAATGCTTAGACCTCTACACTACCCAGCCTTACCTAATGCTTAGACCTCTACACTACCCAGCCACACCTAGTGCTTAAACCTCTACACTACCCAGCCTCTCCTAATGCTTAGACCTCTACACTACCCAGCCTCTCCTATTGCTTAGACCTCTACACTACCCAGCCTATCCTAGTGCTTAGACCTCTACACTACCCAGCCTATCCTAATGCTTAGACCTCTACACTACCCAGCCGTACCTAGTGCTTAAACCTCTACACTACCCAGCCACTCCTAGTGCTTAGACCTCTATACTACCCAGCCGTACCTGATGCTTAAACCTCTACAGTAACGATTTGGCTTGTGACTGCGAATCGAATGACCAAGTCTAGCAGCGCAGCTGCATTCCATTAATTTCAGATGTAGGGAAGGGTTGCTGTACATAATTAGCATAACGTTAACTTGAGTTCAACTTTATGCTAATTTTAAAAAAGCAGCACAGCTGCCCAATTCAGATCAAACTGCCAAACTAGGAGTTGCAGATGAAATATAAATTAAGATCCAGCAACTGCATGGCCTATTCGTTGGCAAAAATGTTGTCAGATACGTATTTGAGTGGACAGTTGGAAAAAGATACAATTCATGACCGAGCCCCATGCTTGAAAGCAGCTGAAAACCAAGGACCACATACCTCACAGTGATTCTCTCCAATCAGCTGTCTGCAGTGTTTCCGTGGTGGTATGCAGCTTGTTTGGAAGAAAAAAAAGTCCTATATCATGACATGATACAATCGTTTATAGTTGATGGAAGAAAGGCTGGTACCAGCTTTCTCTGGCTTCCCAGCCTTTACAACGCACCTCTGCCGTTGTACAGGAGAGGGGGTTTCGGATGGGTTTAATCATAGGTTAGAACATTCATATATATAACATTATAATGGGATTGTTTGTCACTCTCCCAAAACATGCTGGTAGCTGTATTGACTTACTTCTATGTCAGTAAAGGAAAAAACACCATGTTCTTCTCAGTTACAGTGGGTGACAATATTGTCACAAGGAAAGATGAAATTACATACATGAAGTTCCATCCTAGAGGCAAATCTTTCCTGTGACAAAATGGCATCCAATGTAATTGTGAAGTGTCACAGCCAACTAGTGACACTGGTTATTATGACATACTGTTCTTATGTTAATTATATATGATTATGAGGAATGTCTGTATATTCTTCCTCCCACTTGTGTAAAAATATATCTGTTTTAAATCTAGGCATATGTTACTGTATGCGTCTAGATGTGATAGGTATGTATATATATCTGTATATATCTGTATATATATATATATATATATATATATATATATATATATATATATATATATATATATATATATATATATATATATATATATATATATAAGCGTATAAGACTATTCATGCAGGACGTGTATTCATGTATTGTAACACTACACAGGCCATTCTCTTCCATCTCAAATACTGCAGGGCCTTTTCCTAGAACATGCAGTAGGGAGTTAACCTTAAGAATGTGGCCTTAGAGACAGCTCCTGCCGGCTGCTCTGCACAAGTCAGAATGAAAAAACAGCAGGTTGGCACATGTTAACCCTTGCCTGTCTTGCCTGCATAGAGTTGTTGTTTGTAATAAATCGAATTTTATTATATATGTACTGTATATGCTGTGTATGCTATATGTACTATATACTCATACAAGAAGTGTGTTCATGTATTATACACTACACAGGGCAAATTGCTTCCATTTCAATACTGCTTGGCCACTAAGGAATGTGAAGACGACCTTGGGCCTCTGCTAGTAACGGAGAGGGACTTTCCACAATATCGTAAAAACGTTACAAGTACTTTCTCAAGTTACAATCCAGTGGAATAGACGGCAGCCAATGACAACTAGGAGGGGAGGAGAGTCAGTCCTGATGTGTGAGATGTTGATTGGCTAGAGAAATTACATCACTGTTTTTGGACCAATGGCAAAGAGGTCCTGATATGATATAAAAATGACTGCTCCTACTTCGAGAGCTCAGATTTTCAGATTTTGCTTGCAGACACTTTCTTCTAGCGGCCGATACCGTAAGGAACGGAATCGGTCTATTTTTCAAAGTGGAGTCCCCCAGACAAAGCTTTGTTTTTTAGCTCATTTGCTCTTTTGCTCAAAATGACAAAGAGAGTTTTTTGCTATAAGACAGATTTTTCAGAATTTCAGATTTTTCCTTTTGTTACTTTAGAAGACAAGATGCAGGATTTTGCTTTGGCAGGCAGAAGCCGTGTTAGGCCTTTGCGATCTTAGAGATGAGATGTTTTGTATTATATAATCTTTTAAACTGTAATGGATATATCCAATACAGTCCTTTTTTGTAACTTCATTGAAATAAAGATTACTTTTTTCTAATTATCCATTGAATCCTTGGACTGATTTCTGCCAGCAATGTACCACGATGCCGGCCGCCGCCCTGATTTCCTATTGAGGGTGACTATAATGTACTGTAACCTAATACGGATTGAATCAATTGACTGGTTAATGCTTTTCAGCTAAAAGTTATATATATATATATATATATATATATATATATATATATATATATATATATATATATATATATATATATATATGCTATGTACTGTATAAATACTATACATGGCAATGTTTGTTGTTTGCGGGTTCTGGTATCTCGGTTCGATGGGCTGTCAGGTCTGTGGGAAATCGATTGTCTAAATCACTGCAGGATTGGATGGTCGGTCCCGCTGGCGGACGGGCCTGTCGTATTGACAGGAGGTACTGGAGCGTGCAATCAATGATTACGTGTTAGTACGCTAATGTTATATTATTAACAGTGGTAATACTTATTAAAAAAGTAGTAATACAACCAAGCTTTCAAATGAGCAGTATTACAAGCCCTTTCGTAAAATGATGATAATGATGATGATGATAATAATAATATTATTTTTATTACAGGCGATAATGGTTCTCCTAGACATACATTCGGTTTATTACAAACAAGAAGAGATTAACAACTCTTCATGCTTACATTTCATATCAACTGGATATAACTAGACCAGTGACTTGAAGTAATCTTGACAGAAATAGTAATTGACTCGAGAACTTGGCGAGTTTAGCACCTCGCTGGGGGATATCGAGCGGCCACAGGCTTCTATCTCGAGTAGGTGATTGAGATAGATAAGAGACTGCCTGTAGCTCTTAACATGGCGTCCCTGGCTTAGGGCTGAGATCGGTAAGATAACAGCCAAAATAAAATAAACTAGAAATATTGAAAAACGGAGAACCGAGCTTTAGAATACACCAGACAAAGGATATTGATCTGTATGGCCCTCAGTGAAAAGCAGTGGCAAAATAAAGGCATCTGCATAGTGGGGGCATTGCTGGTGGAGCGGTTGAGGCCGCAAAATTGGATTACAGAAAAAGAAAGTAAAGAAAACCCTCTCTCTAAAATGTCTGGCAGTTTAGAGAGACATCAGCGCAGCCATACAGGCTGGCAGCGCCGGCTAATAAGCTGGTGCTAACTGGAGGCTACCTAGCCATTGCTACCATTGCTAACTGGATGGCTACCTAGCCTGAGGCTACAGGAGGCTACATAGCCCTAGCCCACAGGAATGCAGGCTAACTAGCCACAAGTTAATTGAATGCTAACTGGATGGCTACCTAGCCCGAGGCTACATGAGGCGACCAAAACGGAGCCCACAGGAATGCAGGCTAACTAGCCACAAGTGAATTGAATGCTAACTGGATGGCTACCTAGCCCGAGGCTACATGAGGCGACCAAAACGGAGCCCACAGGAATGCAGGCTAACTAGCCACAAGTGAATTGAATGCTAACTGGATGGCTACCTAGCCCGAGGCTACAGGAGGCTACATAGCCCTAGCCCACTGGAATGCAGGCTAACTAGCCACAAGCGAACTGAATGCTAACTGGATGGCTACCTAGCCCGAGGATACATGAGGCGACCAAAACGGAGCCCACAGGAATGCAGGCTAACTAGCCACAAGTGAATTGAATGCTAACTGGATGGCTACCTAGCCCGAGGCTACAGGAGGCTACATAGCCCTAGCCCACTGGAATGCAGGCTAACTAGCCACAAGCGAACTGAATGCTAACTGGATGGCTACCTAGCCCGAGGCTACATGAGGCGACCAAAACGGAGCCCACTTGGAATGCAGGCTAACTAGCCACAAGCTAATGAGCTGGCCCTAGCCAGACGAGAGCTAACTAGCTCACCATCGGCTAACAAGCCAGTGCTAACACAAATGAGCTGGCCCTAGCCAGACGAGAGCTAACTAGCTCACCATCGGCTAACGAACCAGTGCTAACACAAATGAGCTGGCCCTAGCCAGACGAGAGCTAACTAGCTCACCATCGGCTAACAAGCCAGAGCTAACTGGAAATGAGCTGGCCCTAGCCAGACGAGAGCGAACTAGCTCACCATCGGCTAACAAGCCAGAGCTAACTGGAAATGAGCTGGCCCTAGCCAGACGAGAGCTAACTAGCTCACCATCGGCTAACAAGCCAGTGCTAATACAAATGAGCTGGCCCTAGCCAGACGAGAGCTAACTAGCTCACCATCGGCTAACAAGCCAGTGCTAACACAAATGAGCTGGTCCTAGCCAGACGAGAGCTAACTAGCTCACCATCGGCTAACAAGCCAGAGCTAACTAGCTCACCACAGGCTAACAAAGCCAGAAGCTAATTGATGGCTAACTAGCCAAGAGCTAATTAGCTCCCAACAGGCTAACAAGCCAGTGCTAACAGGAAGTGAACTGGCCCTAGCCAGACATGAGCTAACAGCTGGCTACCAAGCCAGAGCTAACGGAAGTGAACAGGATGTCTCACAATCATTCCCACATCACCGAGGACGAGGATTCACCCTCGGATGATGGATTGGGAGTTTTTACACCCGACAGGTGTGTAAAAAGACTACCTAGGAGAGCGGGGAGAATATACACCCAGGGGACACCTCCCGACACTGGGGGGATCAACCACACCAGGGCGAGATCACTCCCTGCAGTGCATAAGCCCAGGACCACGTGTTCACGAGGAAGTGAGGCAAGCGAGAACAACCTATATATCTCCCCGTGGTGAACACGCAGGGGTGAGAGTGACATCTACAAGGTCTCACAGACAATCACCAGACATAACAGTCACTAACTACCCAGTCTGGACCGATAACTCTGATACACCATGGTCAATCCTCACCTTCACTGGACCGCCATTGACGAACTATGGAAGATGGGAAACAAGCATGGTAACGGCAGGAGGCTCTTACTACCGGAACCTGAGGAAACAGGTAATGGAAAAAAGGACCAAAGAGCCCCTGAAACCAGGCAAGGCAGTAATCACAGAGTGTGATTATGAGGTGTTTCACGCGGAGAAAATTGTCCATGTGACACTAAGCCAAGACCAATACAAGGAGATAAAGTCCTCACACATAAACTGGGACAGACTGGTGTCCCGTATAAAGGAACTACTGCAGAAAAGGGAAATCTATGCTGGCCATGGTACTAAGGACATGCCCTACCGACTAGCCATAAACCTGATGTGGGGCAGGTCTCGAGGATATGGCCAAAGAGGCATATGGTTGGGAAAAGCCGTAATCAGCGCGATCTCAAGCCTAAGGAGTGCAGAGCACACGGAGATCCGTCTCATGGTGGAACCTAGGGACCATGAGGCAATAACCCTGGCCTTGGATAGAGCAGGGGAGGTTGAGGAAGACGAGGACGATGAGCCTGCATTGGTACCTCTCACTCCCCCTCCGAACCCTAATGGGTCGGGACCCGTTCCCAGGAAAGAAAGGTCCAACTCCCAGAACTCCTCCCGAGCAGCGGAGAGAGGGAGATCATCCACACCCAGGAGACCGACAGTACAGTTCGCACCTGAAAAGGCGGAACCTGCGTGATCTCAGGCCAGGAGTATCCATAGACTTCTAGGCTGTCCCCCGGAGTCAGGGGACGACCCAGCAAGTAGCGAACAGGAGTATACTGATCTAGATCAGGACTCAGAAATGGAGGGAGACCGGGATAGGTCAAGCTCCAGAGCATCCTCCAGGTCTTCATCTCGATCAAGATCTAGGGAGAGAGTTCGGTACTCGAGGGGCGAACCTCCTAGACCTCGAAACAAGAGAGCGAAACCGGTCAAACTGAGACCTATAGGCAAGGGGCCTACTCTGAAAGGCACCACCTTTCAGTCACCCTCGGGCTTGACCTGGAGCTCAGGATTGGAGGACGTCTCCGAAGAGAGTGAAGGAGACTTGGAAGGAAAGGAAACAGGGGATATTATGCCAGCATATCCCGTGACATGGGGAACGGCTCAGGCCTTAGCCCGGTCACCCGTGGCAGAAAAAGTGTTGTCTCACCCTGGGGTAACAGAACCATACGAGCATGCATACTTACATGCAGGCTATGACATACTACGTGAACAGGTGTACAAGCTAGACAGGGCCATGGCTGAAATAGCCAGGAGAGAAAGACACTGGTTGAACGAGGCCCCGTCCATAAGCCCAATCCGAGCCCTGAGACACAGCACAGAGGAACACCGACCGGAAGTGAGCCCTCACTCCATACTAGCCCAATCTCCCGGAGACATTTACCGACCGAGAGGAAAGAGTTCACATACAGGCAGGAGTCTGCATGACAGCACCCAATATGGAGAAAGCAACAAAGCACAAGAATTGTTAAGCAAAACCCAAATGCTCAAAAAACTAGCCCCAGAAATGCTTCGAGGGGAGACCCAGGCTGCTTATATCCACAGGATTGCTCAGATTTTCCATGGGTCACCTCTCTATGATGACCCGGATGCCGCTCACATTTTGAGACAACTCAAAGGACTGGAGATCCCCTAAGGGGCTTCAATGGCCCAAATGATGAAAATAGAAGTAAGAATCCCCGGTCAAGATCCAGGGGAAAACATGGTGGAGAAACTAATCCCACAGGTGCGAGACGGGAGCTTGTCTCTCACTGTTGCAGCAGAATCAGTCATACGTGGAACACCTAGGCAAGGATCAGGCTTACTGCTTGAAAAGCTATTCATAGGTGTACCAGGGGGTAACCTTCTGGCAGCCAAATGCGCAGCATGGTCAGGAGACCAGTTACGTACTGAATGTATGCTGTATGACCAAGTCAAAATGCTTTCTCAACACAGATACAATAAGGGGGAAAGGAAAGGGAAGAACCCACGAGATGAGAAGGCTCAACTTCGGCCTCCCAAAGCCCAGCAACAGCCACCAGCTAAGGCTAGAACAAGGAAAACGGAGTCTTCCGACATCAAATACCTCTCTGCAGACGATTGGGGGGCACTAACCCCAGAACAGCAAGCAGAGATGAGGGCAAAAAGGGAGAAATCCAAAGCCCAGAAGGAGAATCAATAGTATCCTTACCTTCTGGGGCCCTGACACGTGACACTCAAGCAAGTGCACACTGCACTTGACATTCAGCTCATCTGTCAAGAGGAATGATATATAGTGTTATTGTCATTTAGGAAGAAACATGACATAGAATGCTACATTCATTTTGTATACATTTTAAGTATACTATGTAAAGATGTCTGTCTTTTCTCTAAAACCAGAGTAAAGAGGACGAAAGAATTTGTAATCTATTTCATTCAAAAGGGATTACCTGACAGTAACTATTTTGGTAGGTTAGCACCCGTACCGTATCAGCTGCATGAGATGTACACTCACCGGCGCCTATGGATAAAAATTGAGACTCTGCAAACTCTCATCAAGCTTAGCACCTTGACGCGGGGGGACAGAGCGAGCATCAGGGTCTCTGTATCCGACGGGCCTATCAGATTTGTGGGGGCTTGGAAGCTTCAGCATACAGGACGCTGTGGTGCTTAGGCGGCCAAGTCACTGGTTTATAGGTCTGTCAAAACGGATCGGAGGTTCTGGGGCTTAGAACATGAGTTCAAGTGAGTTGGGCTGTATACTAATTGAATAGGTATTAACAGCCGAAAGAATATGAACTGAAGTAACTGCTGTCAGGTGCCTCTGGAGTAAAATTTATTACAGATTTGAGTTAAAACCTTACTCAAGGGGTGCTCCAGTAGCACACCATGTTACCGCGATCGCGCGGGACTCCGTGCTGCGTCACGGATCTGGTTGACTCCGAGTTCGATTCCCGGACCCGCCGTCATTTGCCGAATGTCTCCCCCTGCTCTCTCTCCCGTTTCACCCTGCAACTGTCAGTCATGCTTGACCAGGAAAGCGATAAACGCTAAAAAATTTAAAAAAATGTAAAACCTTACTCAAGATTGGTCTTATCAGCAAGCAAACCTCTCCAACCAAGACTCCTCCTAAGTGCTCGAGATCTGGAACAATGAGTGACGTAGAGGTCTGCAAAAGCGCAGCAGACAGCCTAAGAGGTAAAAAATCTATCAGGAACAAGAGAGGGTTCATAAGAAACCACTTGAAGTGGCGTTTACTCGCGACCAACAGGGCTAGGGAGCCCTAAAGTCACTTGAACTTGAAGTAACTAAATGCTTACTTAAAGTCAGAACTTAAGTAGAAAAACTCTACTTTGTGAATAGCTGGCTAACTAGCCATTGCGAACAGGAGCGAATAGCTGGCTAACTAGCCATTGTGAACAGGAGCAAATAGCTGGCTAACTAGTCATTGCGAACAGGAGCGAATAGCTGGCTAACTAGCCATTGCGAACAGGAGCGACTAGCTGGCTAACTAGCCATTGCGAACAGGAGCGACTAGCTGGCTAACTAGCCATTGCGAACAGGAGCGAATAGCTGGCTAACTAGCCATTGCGAACAGGAGCGACTAGCTGGCTAACTAGCCATTGCGAACAGGAGCATTCTTAGATGGGGGGGCTGTCCCCCGGAGTCAGTGGACGACGCAGCGAATGGCAAAAAGGAATATACTGACCCAGATCAGAACTCAGAAATGGAGGAAGACCGGGATAGGTCAAGCTCCAGAGCATCCTCAAGGTCCTCATCTAGATCAAGATCTAGGGAGAGAGTTCGGTACCCAAGGGACGAACCTCCTAGACCGAACTAGACCTAGACCTCCTAGACCTCCTAGACCTCCTAGACCGAACAAGAGAGCTAAGCAGGCCAAGCAGGCCCGCTTATCCTGTGACATGGAGACAGAGAGACATCGGCCTGGACCCAGGTTTCAGGGCGACGAGAGCCCTGAATGGACCTGAAAGAGAGAAAAGAAATGAGTCCTCTGTGGACTATATCTGGGATGTCCTGCGAGGCCTACGGACAGGGTCACACGACCAGGCCAACCACACTTCAATAAGAGGACTGCTGCTACAATTCTCGGGGACCCGGGGGGTCGCCCGAGAAGTAACACTTCGACCTACCTCAAACTACGGGAGAGATCCAAGAGGTCAGAGGGGGTGCCCCAAGATGACAAGATGACCAAGATGACCAAGATGACCAAGATGACCACAAGATGACCACCAGGTGTTGTCTTCAAACGACAACACCTGGGTGCGTTGGCCGGGAACAACAGATGCAAGTCTTCCCGCCGGCTACCAGGGTACCGAGGTACCAAGATGACAGAGGGGGTGTGGAGAGTCACAGCCACGTGACCCCGCAATCGCCATCTCGTCCCCCAGTACAGACGCTATTAAGACAATGGAAAATGACCGACCAGGATGACAGAGGGGGTGTGAAGTGTCACAGCCAACTAGTGACACTGGTTATTATGACATCCTGTTCTTATGTTAATTATATATGATTATGAGGAATGTCTGTATATTCTTCCTCCCACTTGTGTAAAAATATATCTGTTTTAAATCTAGGCATATGTTACTGTATGCGTCTAGATGTGATAGGTATGTATATATATCTGTATATATCTGTATATATATATATATAAGCGTATAAGACTATTCATGCAGGACGTGTATTCATGTATTGTAACACTACACAGGCCATTCTCTTCCATCTCAAATACTGCAGGGCCTTTTCCTAGAACATGCAGTAGGGAGTTAACCTTAAGAATGTGGCCTTAGAGACAGCTCCTGCCGGCTGCTCTGCACAAGTCAGAATGAAAAAACAGCAGGTTGGCACATGTTAACCCTTGCCTGTCTTGCCTGCATAGAGTTGTTGTTTGTAATAAACCGAATGTTTATTATATATGTACTGTATATGCTGTGTATGCTATATGTACTATATACTCATACAAGAAGTGTGTTCATGTATTATACACTACACAGGGCAAATTGCTTCCATTTCAATACTGCTTGGCCACTAAGGAATGTGAAGACGACCTTGGGCCTCTGCTAGTAACGGAGAGGGACTTTCCACAATATCGTATTCTGTTCCAGCAAAAACGTTACAAGTACTTTTTCAAGTTACAATCCAGTGGAATAGACGGCAGCCAATGACAACTAGGAGGGGAGGAGAGTCAGTCCTGATGTGTGAGATGTTGATTGGCTAGTGAAATTACATCACTGTTTTTGGACCAATGGCAAAGAGGTCCTGATATGATATAAAAATGACTGCTCCTACTTCGAGAGCTCAGATTTTCAGATTTTGCTTGCAGACACTTTCTTCTAGCGGCCGATACCGTAAGGAACGGAATCGGTCTATTTTTCAAAGTGGAGTCCCCCGGACAAAGCTTTGTTTTTTAGCTCATTTGCTCTTTTGCTCAAAATGACAAAGAGAGTTTTTTGCTATAAGACAGATTTTTCAGAATTTCTGATTTTTCCTTTTGTTACTTTAGAAGACAAGATGCAGGATTTTGCTTTGGCAGGCACAAGCCGTGTTAGGCCTTTGCGATCTTAGAGATGAGATGTTTTGTATTATATAATCTTTTAAACTGTAATGGATATATCCAATACAGTCCTTTTTTGTAACTTCATTGAAATAAAGATTACTTTTTTCTAATTATCCATTGAATCCTTGGACTGATTTCTGCCAGCAATGTACCACGATGCCGGCCGCCGCCCTGATTTCCTATTGAGGGTGACTGTAACCTAATACGGATTGAATCAATTGACTGGTTAATGCTTTTCAGCTAAAAGTTATATATATTATATATATATATATATATATATATGCTATGTACTGTATAAATACTATACATGGCAATGTTTGTTGTTTGCGGGTTCTGGTATCTCGGTTCGATGGGCTGTCAGGTCTGTGGGAAATCGATTGTCTAAATCACTGCAGGATTGGATGGTCGGTCCCGCTGGCGGACGGGCCTGTCGGATTGACAGGAGGTACTGGGGCGTGCAAACAATGATTACGTGTTAGTACGCTAATGTTATATTATTAACAGTGGTAATACTTATTAAAAAAGTAGTAATACAACCAAGCTTTCAAATGAGCAGTATTACAAGCCCTTTCGTAAAATGATGATAATGATGATGATGATAATAATAATATTATTTTTATTACAGGCGATAATGGTTCTCCTAGACATACATTCGGTTTATTACAAACAAGAAGAGATTAACAACTCTTCATGCTTACATTTCATATCAACTGGATATAACTAGACCAGTGACTTGAAGTAATCTTGACAGAAATAGTAATTGACTCGAGAACTTGGCGAGTTTAGCACCTCGCTGGGGGATATCGAGCGGCCACAGGCTTCTATCTCGAGTAGGTGATTGAGATAGATAAGAGACTGCCTGTAGCTCTTAACAGTAATCAAAAAGGTCAACCAACGAACTAGATTCTTGTACCGGATCTCCTCTCTGGTAAACAAAAAAAGGTCAACCAACGAACTAGATTCTTGTACCGGATCTCCTCTCTGGTAAACAAGAATACCCTGAAGACTTTGGCAGGAGCACTCATTCAAGGATACTACGACTATGCCTGCACCTCATGGTACCAAATCACCTCAAAGGCGCTAAAAACTAAATTACAAACATCTCAAAACAAACTGGTCAGACTACTGCTTGACCTTACTCCTAAAACCCACCTCACCCCTGCCCACTTTGACAACCTAGGATGGCTTAGAGTAGACGACAGAGTACAGCAACTTGCAATGGGCCTGGTCTACAAGATACACTACACGACTAAGGTACCCATGTACATGTCAAAATACTTCCCAAAGGTCAGTGAATACCACGACCACAACACCAGAGGGAGCTCCACAAATCATGTTAAAGGAAAACTCCAACATTTTGGGAAATTAGCTTATTTGCCATCTACCCTGGAGTTAGACAAGAAGATACATACCCTTTTCTTCTCTGTGCATGCAGTAGGAGTAGGAAGACGTTGGGAACTAGGCTAATGGAGGAACCTACTTCCAGTGACTGACGCTAAGCTAGGCTAATGGTACGTGTCTTCCTACTCCTACTGCATCCACAGAGAAGAAAAAGGTATGTATCTTCTTGTCTAACTCCAGGGTCGCTAATTTCCCAAAATGTTGGAGTTTTCCTTTAAACCCAGATTCGGCTCAAACAAGGGACTAAACACGTTTCGCAATTATGCCACATCAATGTGGAACACCCTACTCACAACTGTTAAGGAATGTGAATCACTACCCACTTTCAAAACTACTCTCAAAGAGCACCTACGGGAGACTGCAATTCGAAACTGGCCCCTGTAAATGTCCTAACCCAACCCCCTTCAATGTACAGTAAATGTCCTAACCCAACCCCCTCCAAGGTACAGTTACCCACCCCACCTACCCAACCACACTCCCCTCACCCAACCACCTCCAATGTACAGTTTCCCCCCCACCCCACCCCACCCCACCTACCCAACCTACCCCCCCCTACCCCCTACAGGTCGAAAAGTACCTAGCGGAAAAAAATCTAATCTACGAATTCCAATCTGGCTTCAGAACATCCCACTCCACTGACACATGCTTTCTCTATTTGAACGACCACATCAAACAAGAGGTGGACGCGGGCAAATACTGTGGCATGGTCATGCTGGACCTACAAAAGGCCTTCGACACTGTCAATCACTCTATTCTGATTGACAAGCTAAAAGCAATTGGTTTTGATAGTCTATCAGTGAGCTGGATGCAATCCTACCTTGAGGGGAAGGAACAGATGGTGGAGGTAAACTGTACCCTATCCCCCTCACACAGTGGTGTTCCACAAGGAAGCATACTACGACCGCTACTGTTCCTAATTTATGCAAATGACATGTCGTCAGCTTGTGACTGCAACTTGTTCCTGTTTGCGGACGACTCAGCCCTGCTGGTCTCTGACAAGAACAAGTTACAGGTTGAAAAAACCCTCAGCTCGGAACTAGGCTAAATCTGCATATGGCTTGCTGAAAACAAACTATCATTACACATGGGCAAAACAGAGTCCATTCTCTTCGGTTCAAATAACAAACTCAGCAAGACCGACGGCTTCTCAGTTACAGTGGGTGACAATATTGTCACAAGGAAAGATGAAATTACCTACCTGGGTTCCATCCTAGAGGCTAATCTCTCCTGTGACAAAATGGCATCCAATGTAATAAAAAAAGTCAACCAACGAACTCTCCTCTCTGGTAAACAAGAATACCCTGAAGACTCTGGCAGGAGCACTCATTCAAGGGTACTACGACTATGCTTGCACCTCATGGTACCAAAGCACCTCAAAGGCGCTAAAAACTAAATTACAAACATCTCAAAACAAACTGGTCAGACTACTGCTTGACCTTACTCCTAGAACCCACCTCACCCCTGCCCACTTTGACAACCTAGGATGGCTTAGAGTAGATGACAGAGTACAGCAACTTGCAATGGGCCTGGTCTACAAGATACACTACACGAACAAGGTACCCATGTACATGTCAAAATACTTCCCAAAGGTCAGTGAATACCACGATCACAACACCAGAGGGAGCTCCACAAATCATGTTAAACCCAGATTCAGCTCAAACAAGGGACTACACACGTTTCGCAATTATGCCACATCAATGTGGAACGCCCTACCTAAAGCTGTAAAGGAATGTGAATCACTACCCACTTTCAAAACCACTCTCAAAGAACACCTACGGGAGACTGCAATTCGAAACTGGCCCCTGTAAATGTCCTAACCCAACCCCCTCCAATGTACAGTAATTTACCTAGTATGGTTTTGTCAATATTCCAATGTACAGTTTTGCTTGTTTGTACAGTGTCCCCCCCCCCCCCCCAACCCCCTCCAATGTACAGTCAATTACCTAGTATGGTTGTCAATATTCCAATGTACAGTTTTGCTTGTACAGTTGTACAGTGTTTCCCCCCCCCCAACCCTTCCTACCCAACCCCACCCAACCTCCTCCAATGTACAGTTTTTATGTCAAATGTATATACTCCCTTTTCTGGACTCTTTTTGTATCACAAACAGTACTGTATTTGCAAATCTGGTATGTCATAAATGTATAGATGTAGCAGTACTGTCTATCTGTATGTCATGTATGTCATATATGTTAAGATGAATTGAAAATGGGGGACCCTGATGTAAACAAGACGAAAGTCTTTCTCTGGTCTGCATCCCCTTAACAATTGTGTGTATTGAGCTGTACTGTATTGTACCCATTCTGCAATCTGTTAATACAATTTTCAATCAATCAATCAAACCATTCAATTAACCATGACCATATAACGGTGTGGGGGCATCATGACCAATGGAATTGGCCTACATTATTTCAGTGAACGCCCATCAAGCAGCCAGTTGATCGCTCCGGTGCGTCTCATCGTGTGTTCGCTGGAATCGGTGGAAATACCTAGTGCTTAACCATCTACACTACCCAGCCTCTCCTAGTGCTTCAACATCTACTGTACACTACCCAGCCTCTGGTGCTTAAACATCTACACTACCCAGCCTCTCCTAGTGCTTCAACATCTACTGTACACTACCCAGCCTCTAGTGCTTAAACATCTACACTACCCAGCCTCTCCTAGTGCTTCAACATCTACTGTACACTACCCATCCTCTGGTGCTTAAACATCTACACTACCCAGCCTCTCCTAGTGCTTCAACATCTACTGTACACTACCCAGCCTCTAGTGCTTAAACATCTACACTACCCAGCATCTCCTAGTGCTTCAACATCTACTGTACACTACCCATCCTCTGGTGCTTAAACATCTACACTACCCAGCCTCTCCTAGTGCTTCAACATCTACTGTACACTACCCAGCCTCTAGTGCTTAAACATCTACACTACCCAGCCTCTAGTGCTTACACATCTACTGTACACTACCCAGCCTCTAGTGCTTAAACATCTACACTACCCAGCCTCCTAGTGCTTAGACCTCCACACTACCCAGCCACCCCTAGTGCTTAGACCTCTATACTAGCCAGCCTCTCCTAGTGCTTAGACCTCCACACTACCCAGCCACTCCTAGTGCTTAGACCTCTATACTACCCAGCCTCTCCTAATGCTTAGACCTCTATACTACCCAGCCTCTCCTAGTGCTTAGACCTCTATACTAGCCAGCCTCTCCTAGTGCTTAGACCTCCACACTACCCAGCCTCTCCTAGTGCTTAGACCTCCACACTACCCAGCCACTCCTAGTGCTTAGACCTCTATACTACCCAGCCTCTCCTAGTGCTTAGACCTCTATACTAGCCAGCCTCCCCTAGTGCTTAGACCTCTATACTACCCAGCCTCTCCTAGTGCTTAGACCTCCACACTACCCAGCCTCTCCTAGTGCTTAGACCTCCACACTACCCAGCCTCTCCTAGTGCTTAGACCTCCACACTACCCAGCCTCTCCTAGTGCTTAGACCTCTATACTACCCAGCCTCTCCTAGTGCTTAGACCTCTATACTACCCAGCCTCTCCTAGTGCTTAGACCTCTATACTACCCAGGCTCTCCTAGTGCTTAGACCTCCACACTACCCAGCTGCACCTCAAGCTGCTTCTCTACTCAGTAAAACCACCTAATGTTATTCCTGTCTATGTACCACTGGGCCTCCATCATATCCTATACCACCACCGACATGACATGCGAGTCATTCTGTATTGTTTTTGTCATATTTTGAAACGTCTGGGTTACTGGATGTTTCGTTCCCAAAATGATTGTAAAGTGTTTCTGACTGTAATTTGACACCACGCGACACTAAAACTTTCCACTGAAACCACGGATACATAAATTAAATGAATGTCGGCCGTGTGAGGGAGACGGGAGAGGGAGATGGAACAGTGGGAGCTATAGGATTCCAACCTGCGTGGCTGACTTGACATGACGGGAACACAAGAACTTCAGACACCAGGACCTCTGTATGCATGAGCCAACCTGAACCTGGTTCCTGAAGCCCCTTCCTCCCCTTACTCCTCCTCTCCCTTCCTCGTCACCCCCCCCCCCCCCCATAACATATGGTGCTCATCATTATTAGTGTTGCGTCCAACCAGCAGCACTGAGCAGACACACACACACACACACACACACACACACACACACACACACACACACACACACACACACACACACACACGCACACCACATATTTCACAGTTTTACACAGCATAGTCGAGCCAACGGAAGATTATGTGTAGACATACAGCATCCTGATGGATTTAGTGATGCATGATTAATTTAAAAACAAACACAGCCTACTAAAGACAGCTATAGTCAGAATTGAGAGAGATAGAGAGAGAGAGAGAGAGAGAGAGAGAGAGAGAGAGAGAGAGAGAGAGAGAGAGAGAGAGAGAGAGAGAGAGAGAGAGAGAGAGAGAGAGAGAGAGAGAGAGAGAGAGAGAGGATAGGGGTTTGGCGGAGCCCAATTGCAGAACACAGGAGGAGAGAGAATGGAGCGGTTTAGGTGGGTTTTAATCAGGATTCCCCAAGCAGACAGTTTCACAATTGAGAATGTGCGACAGGTACAAGAATGTTCTCGGGGAGAGAAATGGTGCGTTCCATGTGCCGCACAGGGCGTCCAGGTGAGAAGAGTATCGGGGCGGTGGTCCTGGGGCACAGAGAGAACGGGGTTAGCGACAAGGCAATTCAACAAGGCTTTGAGCAGCAAGGCTAGAGCTAGTCGTCGTACCTATTGAATTGAATTGAATTGAATTGAATTGAATTGAATTGAATTGAATTGAAAACCTTTATTGATCCCAGAGGGGAGATTCAGATGTCCTTTACAGCTAGGTAGGAAGGTTAATACTCCGACGAGGGTAGAACAGGATCCGTGGCCTGAAGTACCATCTCGCTGATGAGGGGATTCCTCTCAGCCGTGTCAATTAGTATGCTGGCAGCGTGGGAACCCGGAGGTAGGATGCTGCCCAGTGCCCGTATAAGGGTGTGAGAGGACGAGGGGTGAGGAAGGCTTCCGCCGTGATGGTGATGGTGAGGAAGGAGGAGGGGTGAGGAAGGCTCTCGCCGTGATTACAACAGAGAGAGAGAGACAGGTAAATACTGAGACAGAGACTGGGGACTTGGAATGGGTTCTGTGTTTTGAAGCCAAATGAAGTTCCATGATGACAGATGGCAAAGGTTGTTAATCTGAACACAATAACCACGTTATCACACACATACATACACGCAAACACATGTATTATAAACACCCTTATGAGTAAAACAGAGCTCCAGTCTCAATTCAAAGTGTTACCATTCAACTAAATAGGTACAAATGTAAGTCACTGGACAATGAATGGAAGCAGAGAGTACCGGTTAGCCTACGATGGACAACTAACACCTCTCCCAGAGTTTTTGAGGCTAGCCGCTACGGATTCTGCTTCCATTAATTTGTACTAGGCTATAGCGTGCAGAAGGACAGCTATGATGTTGACGTGTTTTAAGCTTTTAAACAATGCTTTTATGCCAGTGAACCAATACATTGCTTGAAAGCTAAGATTGTCACTGTTTGATTGATACCCTACTCAAGGTATTAGGTGCTTGCATAAAATAAATAATTTAAATTTTAATAATATATATTTTTATTATATATATATTTGTATTATTATATATATATATATATATATATATATATTATTATAAATAATGTGTAACTATGTGTATCTATGTTCTAGTTTTATGTACTGTAGAGCTTCAATACACTCCTTACCGATCACGAATACCACCAACCTGGTTGTGTGGCAATAAAGGAATCTTGTATCTTGTATCTTGCATATTGTATTTGGAGACTCCAAGTGGCCATTTTGGAAAAACGCATAGATATATCATACCATTATAAAAAGTTGTGTAAAACACTCATTTTCTGTGGTATTGTTATCAACTTTGGACCTGTACTAGATCAGGCTTTAGGATATGGACCCATTGTGGTTTCCAGGTCATACCTATCAGCTGGTAAAAACTTAACTTAACTTCAAAAATGTTAAAAGCACTCAGAGTGATTCTTCCTGTTGTGGATGAAAAGTCAGAATGTTTCCTTTCAAAAGAGACCAGACTCATTCATGTGCTCTAAGTACAAAGTATAATAAATTGCTAAAGGTTACTTTGGGTATGCAATTTTCAGGCATTTTCTGAAAAATTTGCCCGTCAGTTAAGTAGAGATACCTGGACATTTAAATGTCAGTCTTTTAGTTCGGTTCGGTTTGGCTCAGCTTGGCTGGAATCGGTTCAATGCAGTTCAATTCAATTCAATCAGAATCATAAAGGTCTTTATTGCCAAATTTGATTTGGTTGTTTTGTGCGACATTAACGGTCAGACAATTACGGTAAAATGTAATTAAATTAAATAAATGTGGTAATGTGGAAGGAGGGTGGAGGGAGGGTGAGAAGGTGGAGGGAGGGTGGAGGGAGGGTGAGGGAGGGAGGGTGAGAAGGTGGAGGGAGGGTGAGAAGGTGGAGGGAGGGTGGAAGAAGGGTGGAGGGAGGGTGGAAGGAGGGTGGAGGGAGGGTGGGAATGTGGAAGGAGGGTGGAGGGAGGAAGGGTGGGAAGGTGGAGGGAGGATGGAGGGAGGGTGGAAGGAGGGTGGAGGGAGGAAGGGTGGGAAGGTGGGGGGAGGATGGAGGGAGGGTGGAAGGAGGGTGGAGGGAGGATGGGGATGTGGAAGGAGGGTGAAAAGGTGGAGGGAGGGTCAGAAGTTGGAGGGAGAATAGAGGGAGGGTGGTAATGTGGAAGGAGGGTGGAGGGAGGGTGAGAAGGTGGAGGGAGGGTGGAGGGAGGGTGAGGGAGGGTGAGCAGGTGGAGAGAGGGTGAGAAGGTGGAGGGAGGGTAGGGAGGTGGAGGGAGGGTGGAGGGAGGGTGGGGAGGTGGAGGGAGGGTGAGAAGGTGGAGGGAGGGTGGGGAGGTGGACGGAGGGTGAGAAAGTGGAGGGAGGGTGGGGAGGTGGAGGGAGGGTGAGGAGGTGGAGGGAGGGTGGGTGAGAAGGTGGAGGGAGGGTGGGGAGGTGGAGGGAGGGTGGGGAGGTGGAGGGAGTGAAGGTGGAGGGTGGGTGAGAAGGTGGAGGGAGGTGGGGAGGTGGAGGGAGGGTGAGAAGGTGGAGGGAGGGTGAGGAGGTGGAGGGAGGGTGGGTGAGAAGGTGGAGGGAGGGTGGGTGAGAAGGTGGAGGGAGGGTGGATGAGAAGGTGGAGGGAGGGTGAGAAGGTGGAGGGAGGGTGGGGAGGTGGAGGGAGGGAGGGAGTGAAGGTGGAAGTACTTGTTTTGTTAACTTATTAACTGTCTAGGACAACAGATGAAAATGATCTTCTTGATAAATCTGGTGCAGCCATCTTCTTGTTTAACACAGATGATTAATGTACGTTCACACTGTTCTTTTCATAAACCAAATAAACTAAACTAAACAAGACGAGGGTAGACAAAAAGAAAAGAAAGGATAACAAATAAATTACGACACGTACAACTTGATTACGTTACTTGATTAACAATGGATCGAGATCAAGGTTTTAAACTCTGCAACAGAGGGGAGAATCTCAATCTTTAGGGACTGTTGGAGTTCATTCCATGAGCTAGGGGGCTGTGGAATAATAGAATGATTCCCCAACTCTCTCATGTAAAGACATTCCCCTCCCCTGTATCTATCCTGTGTCCCCCCCTCCCCCATTTGACCTATCAAATGGGACCACCTCCCCCCCTTTAACTATATAGGGCTCCTCCCGAGAACAATTCAAGGTCTTTTACCTGGGTCATTTCAGCTGACTACCTGGGGAGAGGCCCTCAGCCATTCTCTCTATGTACTATATATATTTCTATCTGTTTGGTTAAATAAACCTTTGTTATTATCCAAACCTCGGTTGACTGAAAACATTCTTCTTCAGGATATCCACGAATATCCCACAATTGGCGTCTACGAACTTGTGACGGACACTTTGCGTCCTACCAGCGTGCTGTATTGTTTCATCTATACAGAGAAAAGTGAGTATAATAGATGTTCGACCAAAAATGTATGGCAAGGAATTAAAACCTTCCCACTTTTCTCTGTGCCAGGTGAATGTTACAGAATGTTGTCAAATATTGAGATCATGGCTGAGTAAGAATAGCGTGTATTGAATATCTGGGCTGTATTGAGATTCGTTACCGGGGAACGCGTGTACCCGGGTCCTTATCAGGCGGTTCTGAGAGGATTTGCGGGGTTGAAGTGCTATTCCCGGATCGAGCTGGTGCCGACCAAAAGCTAAGGCACACCATAAAGGTTGTTGGATTGCTAACCCTAGCCTAGCTGATGCAGGCTAAAATATAGGCAACAAGGCAAGAAACGTGGGCTTATTAGACGTGATATCCTTGGAAAACGCTACTCTGTTAGAAACGTTCTGTGATTCCTCTGCAAAGAGGCGGGAAGTAGGACAAAGAAGCTGATAGAATCATAATTACCGCGATGTCCCGGTAGTACGTGAATGTACATTAAACGGAACATTAGTCGCGGGTTGAAGAGACCGAGAGTGTGATTAAACGGTATATATAATCCAATATAGCGCTGTTAAATTTCGAAGTTCAGGATTCGGTCGTTATGCGTTAATAACGGTGTATAGTGTATATCGAGGGTAATCAAGCCTTATCGCAGCATGGTGCTGGTCGATTAAACGAACAGCGATCCAATACAATCAGGTATATACACACGTTAACTTATATGTATTATTGTTTGTTTGTCTGTTTAAATCTCGTTTGTATGTGCACAGTATTAGAACCCGCCGCGGTGCTTTATTAAGTTAAGAATCGGCTGATAGCGCGCCGAGCATTGGGCGACGAGTTAACGTTATACAGAGGGAATTATAGTTTTATCGTTTCTGTTTGTTTACGTTTCACATATTCACAAGCGACGTTCATTCGGTTACAAAACGCTGGTTTTAGGTGAATTCCAGGCTATTGAGAGCTCGCGGAAGAGTACTGCATGGATTGCAAAGCGTTATTTCCAAGGCGAATGGGAACGCGTGAACGTCGCTTGGAGCGATGACGTCATACTATGTGCGCCATGAAGTTATGATTTTGTTATGAACCTATCCATGGGCGAACGTAAAGTTTAATATGCCAGAGGCCGAGGGTATATGAAATCCACGTGTAGTATATGTTTTATTTGTATGTGTATGTACGCGCTGCTATTCGAAAGTATTGAGTTACTGTAGCGAGATGCAAAAGAGTGTTTCCAAAGTTGCATTGTCCCAGATCACCGGAGAAACGAGCCGAGCATTGCATTGACGACACATAGCGTGATACAGCCTCAAGGACCACTATTCGATTAAAGATACACATAAACACAAAAGGGGTAAGTTAATATGGTTATTCAATAACTGAACTGAAATGTGAGGATCCAACGTGAACACAACAGCTTTTTCCGGTGAGTATGAAACAAACCTTGATGATGCATGACACATATGATATCAGTTACTGGGAATTACAACTATCCAACAAATCATTTCTATTTTAAAACAGTGTATGTTTTAACTCCCACATTTTGATACGGGGTACCATAGAGAAGCATGCATCAAATATAACGTATTCTGCAACAGTAGATTAGACGTTATAACCTTAGATTACAAGGAGTGAGAAATTAACATGTGTTTGTGTTTACAGACAACCAAGAGATCTGGCTCTGGGTCAAGATGCAGAATGGGGTGTAAACACAAATTGTATCACAAAAGTTGAAACTCCGATTTGCATCTGAACACAGACAGGACACAGAGTGATACCAGCTACAATCATGTAAATTGAGACCCAAAAATAATCTACATTTGAACACAAGAATCAGCAGTGAATCGGTGTGGAGCTGAAAGACAATGCAAATAGCCAGAGAGGACTCTGACCACACCTAGAGACTCAACTTAGTATAGTATAAACACAGGTGATGATGTTGCAGTCATGAAAGTCTACCTAATTCCAATACTAACAGAATAACTAACCAGTTGTTTTCATCATCTCTTTTCAAGAAGGCACACGAATTAGAGATATGATTTCTGAATAAAACCAGACAAAGTAGAAGTGCCCGAGATGAAAGATTAATGATGAAAACAACTTCACTTGCAATCTCCTCCTTCTATTCTCTGCTTATAACCAATAACTCCTTACTATTTCAAATACTTTCCATGACTGCAAATATCAAACCGCCAAGAGGTACACAATAATTATCAACATGTACAAGATGTACATTTACATTGGTCATTTAGCTAACGCTTTTATCCAAGGCGACTCACAGGTTCTGTGCGACAGGACATCAGAAAGGGCACAACTCTATCAGCTGAGTAACAATGTTCATCAAAGTGTTGAGTGCTACAGTGTAGGTTAGTTTATTAGGACAAATGCATGACAGTAAGGTTAGTTAGGGTTAGATTTATTTGTATCAGTTGGAAGCAGGATAATCATTTACACAATGATTATCAAAAATGCACAAGGTGTATTAGAGGTAATTAAATTAATGCTACTTAAGAGTAGACGAGAAAATGAATGGATGTATTTCATGCAAAATTAACTGGCTGCCTAGATGTTTATGTTTTTTCCCCATGCTAATATGATGAGCCACACTAAAGGTGTGAGGAAAGCCAGAGAAGGCGTGACGAGGTAAGTATCCTGAGGCACACCCATCGCACACATCCTGAGGTAAGATCAACTTCAATTTAACATCACAGACTATGAAGACAAAGAGCTATTTTGTCTGATTCAAGACTTTGGCCATTCATTTACAAATTTTATTTAAAGCCTAATGCTGTAAGATCTAGTTAGATACAAGATCTGATAGATTATAGTGAATATGACCTTCTCGGCATAAGGACTCACTGCTAATGCAATTGGCTTGCATTTCCTATTTTCAATTAAGTGATTTATTTACAATGAAATGAATTAACCCAAAAATGATTTTCCTCTTTAGCAGAAAGGCGTTGAATCATTTATGTGAGGAGTTTTCTAAGGCAATTTTATCATCCTCAGATCACAAATTGGTGAGAGGACAGGATGAGTGAGACGACGCGTGACCTGAACCACGAACGACATGGGGAGCACAACCAGGGCGACGACACAACCTGAGAGAGCCGCCATCCAACCCAGCCACACGACACAGACGTCCCCAAGGAAGTGGAGCAGAGGACCACGAAGGAGACTGACCAAGGAGACTCTGACGAAGAGGAGATCAACCTTTGACGGCCTGAGAGAAGGCACCTACGAGTTCAGAGTCATCACCATCAACGAGATTGAGCCTGCTGCGCCACCCCGGCACTGCAGACCACGGCAGACCAAACCCATCACCTACAGAAAGGAGATGGAGCCCCGACCATCAAGGTGGACTTCCATGACAAGATTGCCATCCGTGTGAGAGAGAGCGTCCTACTGACTGGCCACTACACCAGCAAACCCTCGCCCCTCTGGTACCGCGATGACGGGGAGCGGGGGACCAACCATAACACAGCACATTCAAGAACGCCCTGACCACCATGTCTCTAGGCCTGATGAAGGCCAAGCATGAGCACAGTGGCAGATATGTGATGGTAGAAGAGAACAACACAAGCTCCAGGAAAAGAGTCTGCAAGGCCACTATAGTTGACCGCCACACTGCTACCGGTGACCCTGTGACCCTTGACAAGGTACACAGGGAGTGGACGGCGACCTCCTGTAGGCCCCCTCTGAATGATGGAAGAGTGAATGTTCCCGACTGCACCGTCAAGAAGAGAGACATCATCAGAGACCTGTGGACCAAGAGACATCTGAACACACATTGTCCACATTATTATGTATTTATTTAATTTTTACTGTGTTACTGTTTGGCCCTGCCACACGACAGACAGAGAACAGATGGTCAACAGCGACACAGCAACTGTCAGATTCACAAACAAGAACTGTTTCACAAAGTTCATATGTATCTGGAAAATTATTAACTAAGAATATGATGAAATACAATCAGTAAGATTGCATTAACCAATTTTATAATGGCAATGAGGAATGATCACAGAGTCACATTGCAAAATTGTATTGTTAAACAGGGCAGAACCAGTTGGTTTGTTCCAAGACACCAATTTTGTTTGACCATTGATAGTATGCACCACAGAACAATGCATAACGATTATCATAATCACCTTTTATATCAGTTTTTATACAAACCACTAGGTTAACGGTTTTAAATATTTTATACATTAGCCACTAAGTTAATGCCTATTTGTAAATCCTATTCCTGATAATTATGCACACGATTTTGTGTTTTCACCCTGTGCACTCTGACCACACAGAGACAATGTTCACATGTATTTAATTGGGTTATTACTATGTCTGTATGTACAACCATGATCTTAGCTCCCATAGATATTATCATGAAGACACATAGTTACCACTTAAATGTCTGAGTCACGACGTGAGCGACTGGAGGTAGGCCAAGATATGTGCACAGCTATAGCTTCAAATGAGTATGTTAATTGTTGTTTGATATCAGAGTTGAGGACCACTCATTGATATAGGTATTTGAGTAGCTAAATCAGACCATTATTAATAAAAGAAAAGGGTGATATTCCCACACCCCACATCAAAATAACACAGACTAGTCCAGTAAATCATGTCATGAATCACGTATGTAAATATTTCTATTTTAAACTGTTATGCCAACCAACAGATCACATTGGCCAAAATTTTCATCATTTTAATTGTTTTCTATTTCATTCATTATCTGATAACCGATGGATTACATCGGTCCCATTCTATTACCATATCTATTCACTCTTACCTGTTCCAAATAATCCTGGTATAATATATATTAATCTCACCCACATTATAATAGAGAAAAGTGAGTAACTGTGGAATAATAGAATGATTCCCCAACTCTCTCATGTAAAGACATTCCCCTCCCCTGTATCTATCCTGTCCCCCCCCCCCTCCCCCATTTGACCTGTCAAATGGGACCACCTCCCCCCCTTTAACTATATAGGGCTCCTCCCGAGAACAATTCAAGGTCTTTTACCTGGGTCATTTCAGCTGATCACCTGGGGCGAAGCCCTCAGCCATTCTTTCTATGTACTATATATATTTCTATCTGTTTGGTTAATAAACCTTTGTTATTATCCAAACCTCGGTTGACTGAGAACATTCTTCTTCAGGATATCCACGAATATCCCACAGGGCATCGTAGTGAAATGCAGTTTTACCCTGTTCCGAGCAAACTCGGGGGACATTAAGGAACAGCCAGTCACTAGAACGGGTTCCATAGGTTGCAAAATTCCATTCCAATAGTGATGTGATATAAGGAGGTAGCTTACCAATAAGGGCCTTCAAAATGAACTAATACCAGTGTTTGTTGCGCCTCTCCATCAGCGAGGACCAACCGACCTTCTCATAAAGGACACAGTGATGAGTGTCGTATCTCCCATTAGCGATGGATCTGAGGGGCGGCAGAGTGATATACCGAGTCCAAGGATTTAAGGGTGGAGGTTGTAGTTAAACCATCAGAACCCCACAATTGACATTTCTCCACTTGGAGCTTTGTTCCTGGCCCGCTGCTCTCGACCGTGTGTCATAATAACAAGCCTGGGGAGTTCATTATATTCCTGTCTGAGCTACAGAGGAGGTTAACGAGAGGTACTTAAAGATACAGTACAAAGATATTTTAATTCACTTGTAAATTGCTTATTGGAATGTTAATTGTCATGGGTATACATGTATTTATTTCAGCTTCAGATGTATCATTTGATTTGTTATAAGTGTTCTAGGTCACCCTCTCTGAGCACAGCAGGCGGAGGGGGCGTGGCCTTCTGTTCATTATATACCATAATTCGTTAGCCTCATTAGGCATAAATTGCCTAAGTAATTTTTTGGCCAAATTGAGATTTCTGCCTAACTGTAATCTCCTCACACTGCTGCATCGCCCTGGCTTAGTGCCTATGTCATCAGCCAATCAGAACGCTTGTTACGTTAAAAAATCCCCATCTGCCTAACTCACTCGTGTGACTTGTGCATTTTAATAATTTTAATTTTACATACACAGATGGGCGATCGCATGACTTAGGTAAGTATAACAACTGCCTTAGTGTATGACATGTATGTATGTACGAGGAAAAAATGCCTAAATCACAACATATTTAGTTTAAAAGTCACATTATTTTGTTACACACTGGTTGTTGTGTTTTGGTATTTTTGCAAACTTGTTGATACACCTTGTGGAACTTATTTTCAAAATATAAATAAAAACTTGTACACATTTGCTGTTTTTTTTCTTCTTTTTCAAAAATCTTGAAAAATGACTTAGTCATGGTTAAGTTTCAAACAATGTTAATTATGTTTAGGGCAAGAAATAATACACTGCCAGAAAAACTACAAAATCTTTTTCATTTAGAAAGTGAGTTTAGTAGGAGAAAATAAAATTTTAAACATCAGTTTGCACGTACCACACTTAAACAGATGTGTCCTTCAGTTATTGGTGTAAAGTTGTGGAATTCTCTCCATAGCAAGCTTAAGGGATGTAATAGTGTTTATCAATTCAAAAAAAATTATAAAAAATAAATATTTAGTCAGTATGAAAATCAAATGTGATCTGAATAGTGAGATCTTTTCCTTTTTTCTTTCTTCTCTTTCTTTTATTCTTTATTCTTTATTATTATTACAATTTTTCTTGTTTAACTGTGGATTGTGTGTTACTTGTATAATGGTATAAATTATTATTTGTGTAAATTAGGTTGTACGCCTAGAGTCGCCAACCATTTGCTGACGACACAGTGGTGGTGGGCCTGATCTCTGCCAACGACGAGAGGGCCTACCTGGAAGAGGTCAAGGTCCTGGCGGGATGGTGCCAGGAAAACAGCCTCTCCCTGAACGTCAGCAAAACAAAGGAGATGATTGTGGACTTCAGGAGGTCGGGGGTCAAGGACTACAGCCCCCTCAGCATCGACGGGGCACCGGTTGAGAGAGTCAACAGCTTTAAGTACCTCGGAGCCTACATATCCGAGGACTTGACATGGACCACACACATTGACAGTGTTGTGAAGAAGGCACGACAACGCCTCTACTTCCTCAGGCGCCTAAGGAAGTTCCAAGTCAGTCAGAAGATCCTTAAGAACTTCTACTCATGTACAATAGAGAGCATCTTGACCGGCAACATCACCTCCTGGTTTGGGAATAGCACTGCACAAGACCGAAGCAGACTACAAAGAGTGACACGTTCAGCCGAACGCACAATTGGAGGGGGGCTCCCCACCCTCCAGAACATTTACAACAAGCGTTGCAAGGGCAAGGCTAAGAGAATCATTAAAGACTCCAGTCACCCGAACAACTGCCTCTTTGAACTGCTGCGGTCAGGCAAGCGATACCGGAGTCTCAAGGCGAGCACAGAAAGACTCAGAAGAAGCTTCTATCCCAAGGCCATCAGGCTGCTAAACGAACAATGAACACTACACAACAACAACCACCAAACGCACATAGCACACACATCCACACGCACACACTCACTTTAAACAAACACACTGTAGCACCCACTCCACACACTTTATAGCACACACCCACTTTAAACAAACACACTGTAGCACCCACTCCCCACACTTTATATTTATTGATGAAGGATTGCACTACAACTCGTACACCTTACTGTAAATTGTACCTAAATTGTACCTCATCCCATTTCTGCTTTGCACTATATAGTACTGTACATTAGTACACTGCATAGTATTGTATATTATATGGTAACTCAGAACATTGTACATATGTCTATACCGAACACTGTGACCTCATTTTCTTCTTCTAAATTACATGCTATACTATGTTATTTGATACTATCTTGTCTAGCAGTCTCTGGAGCGTAACAGTAAGAAGCATTTTGTATGAAAGTATTCTGTACTTCTGTATGACAACTATTAAAGAAACTTGAAACTTGAAACTTGAAACATTAAGTAAATACTTGTTTAGTTTAGGAATAAGGGGCAGGTAACTATAAGATGTATTCTTCTTCCTGCTCCTTTTGTCCATGGAATGATATTTATGATTGTGTAATGAAGAAACTCTGATTGTATGATTCCATGTGGCAAATAAAAACTCTGAACTGAACTGAAACTGAACTGAACTGAATTATTGTATGAGGCTAACGATATAACACTATAGATCAGGCAACCGTTTTGGGCATGATATCTACTTTGCTCTTTTCCAAGGCTGGAGAGATCTACCATCGCCAGCCAAGCAGTCATCATAGCCTGGCTAATCATAATAATTCATAGAATTGGTCCATATTTTTATATTAATAATAATAATGTGTGAATACTTACTATCTGGGGCGGCTAGCATTATGCACGTTGATTATGACAACAATAAAAATAAATGATGGGACCTGATGATGGAGGCACTCGCTCCTGTTTCTTTATTTGACCCCTGAGTCAAAGGGTTAACCCTTTGGTAGTGTGGTAGTGAAAGGGTCAACAATGGTCGTTGTACATGTCTATGTGTGTCTGTTCCTCTAGCTGTGTGTACATGTCTATGTGTGTGTGTCTGTTCCTCTAGCTGTGTGTACATGTCTATGTCTGTGTGTGTGTGTCTGTTGCTGTGTGTACATGTCCATGTGTATGTGTATGCAGGGCCGCCTCAGGGGGTGTGCGAGCAGTGCGGTCGCACAGGGCCTCGCGGGAAGGGGGGCCTCGCAAAAAAAAAAAAATTTATTTGTTATTTCTTTTATTTCTTTTTTTATTTTTTAATTTTTTTTTGCGAGGCCCCCCTTCCCGCGAGGCCCTTTTTCATCACAGACCTAAAATCTAGTTTTGCTTATATGCTTATATATTTCACATTAGACACGTTTGTAGAATGTGTCTGACTTGT
Source organism: Notolepis coatsorum (assembly GCF_963971535.1). Classification (NCBI taxonomy): domain Eukaryota; kingdom Metazoa; phylum Chordata; class Actinopteri; order Aulopiformes; family Paralepididae; genus Notolepis; species Notolepis coatsorum. The sequence continues at coordinate 169,369 of NW_028173072.1, forward strand.
TCCTGGGTCTGCAGACATACTCACTATTGGAGCTCTGGGGCTCTGCAGCAGACATACTATTGGTTTCAACGAAGGGAGTGGTTACATCATGTGTAGTACGCCGGCGTGCATCAGCTGCGTTTGACTATTTCGCGCGTGCAGCTTTGGAGGTTATGCTTAGTTATGCCAGCCAAGATGAAGAGGTCGGTCATTATCAGTCGGTCAGTCACCAAGGAACGTTGACGAAAGGCCTCTCGCTGGCGGGACAAAAAGAAGCTATGGTGGAGCCTTGTCATGGTGCAGTCGGGATATAGCCATGATGATGTCGGCTAGTAGCTAGCTTAGCTAAAGGCTAACTAGCGTTAGCTAACCTAGAGACAGCGCATGCAGCCAAGATGAAGAGGATGGTCGTTTGGCAGATGAACTTCGTCAACTCCACGCGGTTGTCTCCATCCTCTTGGACGTTTGGTGAGTTTTTAACCTATTCTATTAACTCTATTCTATTCCCGCCGTGGATATCTCTCTCTCTCTCTCTCTCTCTGGAGCCAAACTGGCCGACTAGCTGTTGTAGTACTAGTAGCTAACGGTGTGTGGCCTGGTGTCAGCACCTGTATTGCTTTTCTCACGTTGTACAGTTGTTCAGTGGTAGCCGCATAGCTTGCTTCTGCGTTAGCTAATGGTTAGCGATAGCCGGGTTGAGCTAACTGTTAGCCAGTTAGCTGTTTAGCTACGACGTTAGCTGCCGGCTGCGCTCGGCTGGGAACGTTAGCTTGATGCTATCAGTTAGCCTAGAGTTAGCTGTTAGCTTGTGCTACGACCATTGACATTAGCCGTGAGAATAGCAGGGGGTTCTGGCACTCTGACTACGACATCATCTTTGACAGAAGATGTAGTCGGGCCTGCACCATGACAAGGCTCCGGCCATAGCTTATTTTTGTCCCGCCAGCGAGAGGCCTTTCGTCAACGTGGAGACCTGTGTTGCAGCCTTTCGCCCTGCGTTCCTTGGTGCAGGTAAGATGAATGAAAATGTCATGACATTACCCCACTCTTCCTTCCTTCCCCTCCCGAATGTTTTGTTAATAACAATGCTTTTTTCCAGGCAAAACATATGTTACTTCACAACATTTGGAGATACGACATGTGCTGTGTGTGAATGAATTGTCTTGGTCGTTTGTGTAGCTTGGGTAGCGTTGGGCCGTTGGCCAAAGCTGTGTGTGGCCTGGTGTCAGTAGCCTACCTGGCTAGCCTATTTAGCTGATGTCGGCCATTGGCTCCTTGCTGCTTTGTTTTCTCTGGTATAGACCCTCTTCTCTTTGGATTTAAGTGTTGATCTTTGTCCTTTTGGATCTATGTATATTCATGTTGCCTTTGTGAAGTTATCTTTTCCTTCTGTTTTGTTCTTTCATTAAAAGTTGAATATCCTTTAGGGGGTCATCTTTGCTTATCTCTCTCATACATGCTCTCTCTCTAACACACACACACACGACAAACACACATGCTCTCTCTCTCTCTCTCTCTCTCTCTCTCTCTCTCTCTCTCTCTCTCTTTCTAACACACACAGTCTGCCTATGGCGGCCTTTCTCGATGGCTAGGCTGTGCTCGCTGAGTCTGTACCTAGTCAAGGATCTTCAGTCACAGTGCTCAGGTATTCTGCCACTGTGTACTCTCTGTTTAGGGCCAAATAGCATTTCAATTTCTTTCCAATGTGTCTCTCTCTCTCTCTCTCTCTCTCTCTCTCTCTCTCTCTCTCTCTCTCTCTGTACACTGTATATTGACTGATTGACTGTAGAACAGGAGCTCTCTCTCGCTCTCTCTCTTGCTATATGTTGACTGTATCATGCCCAGCCTCGGGCAGCGCTATTATTTAAGAATATGTTGACTATATGGAAAAAAAATATATATATATATATATATTTTTTCTTTTCTTTTTTTTTACCTTTTGGGGGGGGGGGGGGGGGGGGCTCGCGTTTAAATCTCGCACAGGGCCTCGCCTTTCTCCCAGGCGGCCCTGTGTGTATGTGTATGTGTATGTGTATGTGTACAAGAGCATGATCAGTGATCAATGATAGCAGGTTTAGTTTGGTTTCAGCCAGTGTTTCACCTTTTCATTATTCACCATTTCGAGATCAGTTTGTGTTTTTATTTCAGTTGGTAGGGATTTCCAACAATGTATCCCTTTTACTGAAATGGAGGTTTTGCGCTGTGCCACCCTGCGGGCAGCTGCCATGTGCTGATTGGTCCCCTGGTGGCGATTCTATTGGTGTTTGTTTTTGTGACAGCATTTTTCTGTTTAAAAAGAAAAATGCAATGAGATTGAAAAACAAGATTTTCATTGTACTGAATCTTTAAAGGTGCTATAGTATAGATAAACATGTAGAGTAATCATTAACACATTGGCCGCCAACGACAATTATATACGTGTTTGTACGACAACCGCTGAACGCCAACCACGTATATATATGTTATTTGATCTTTATTTCTTTTATTCAATATTTCTATTCATTACAGGCCCACTGACTCGGGGTTAACATTGGGAATCGCATTGAGAATGCCTAGGTGCAATACCGGCCGCATCACGCTAGACGGCGGTATCGAGCACCCTTACTAACATTGTATCCTGGGCTGTGGGATGGCCAAGGGTTTCGGGTTACATTTTGCCTTGTCGGGCAAGACGAACGGTTCTGCCGGTTAAATTGAAGCCCGTCAAATATTCCCGATCCATATGTTATGGTGGATTATGCCGTCGAGCAAATGGACATTGGATCTACCAGATGGCGATCAAGAAATTGGAATATTGTTTTTGGAATACTCCCGGTTGCAGGTAAGGACGATTTGACATACATTTTAGCTTGATCCTGCTAGGCTTTTGTACTGATCGGGCAGATTTTTTTAGTGTTGAATACGAATGCCGTTACAGACAATCAAATAATCAGAAACGACCCCCCCCCCCCATCCTTTCATGCATTCATGATGGAACATAATACCTATAATGTGGATTTGATTCCGGAACAATAGCGGGTTCAGGCAAGAAACGGCAACGTCTACAATGGAATCGACATATACTAAGTATTTCATGAATTACCCTAGACCGCTCTAAAACCATACTTATATTCACCACGGTATAACACGGGAACGTATGGATGGAAAATGTATCTCTTTTTTGCATCTTGACCGGAAGAAACTCAATGTCAAATGACATGTCAAATGTCTCAATGTCAAATATAGTATTGTATCCATGGCTATAATATAGAATATAGATTTAGCTCTACAAACAAGGTGACTAACTCCCATCGTTTACAGCGTGGCAGTAGCTACCACAGGATAAGGCTAATCCCCGGCGGTCAATGAGTTAAAAAAGAATACATCCACAGAGCTTTTAGAAAGGTGCGGAAAAAACGCATAGCTTTCCCCCCAAAAAACATCCCATTTCCCGATGTAGAATGCACCTGATTGGATAAATGACATGCTGGTGCTCTAGTCTAGTTTAGATTAGATTAGATTAGATTATTTATTTTTTATTATTCTTTAATGACCACCCAGCCAGGCTGGTGGAATTTGTTTTCAGTGCAGTTACAGCATTGTTCCAACATAGAACATAATAACATCACTTACAATACATACATACTACATGCAGTTAAATACATAAATACATAATTACAAAGACCACAATATCACGGTTTATGTCCATGTCCATAGCAACAGAGGTAGGGGGTTGCTACAGGGAGTTCAGTGTCCGTATGGCAGTGGGGAAGAAGCTGTTTTTAAAGCGGGATGTTTTGGTGGTCAGGGATCTGTAGCGCCCCCCGGAGGGCAGCAGCTGGAAGATGTGGTGTGCTGCTGGGTGAGTGGTGTCAGAGATAATTTTCCTTGCTCTTCTTATTGTGCTTTGGCGGTGGAGTGATGGGAGGGGGGTGCGGATTATTTTGGAGGATTTATTGATTATTCTTTACAGTTTGTTTTTGGAGTGAATGTCCAGACTGCTGTACCAAACTGTTATGGAGAAGGTGACGATGCTTTGAATGATGGCCTGGTAAAAACGAAGCAGGAGATGTTTTCTGATTCTGTATTTTATGAGCTGGCGGAGGAAGAAGAGTCTTTGATTGGCTTTTTTGTGGATGTGGTCTGTGTTGGTTTTCCATTCGAGGTTGTTGCTTATGTGGGTGCCAAGAAATGTGAAGGAGTCTGTGGTGATTATGGGTTTGCCGGAGATGGATATGGGGGTTTTGGGGTTTGGCTGGCGTCTGAAGTCGATGATGAGTTCTTGGGTTTTTGATGAGTTGAGGAGGAGGTTATTGTCTGTGCACCAGGTGACTGTATGGTTGATCTGTGAATGGTATTCTGTTTCATTGTTGTCTGTGATGAGGCCTATGATGGTTCTATCGTCTGCATATTTGTAGATTTTGACGGAGTTGTGGAGGGATATGAGCAGGTTGGTGTATAGGGAGAAAAGCCAGGGTGAAAGGACGCAGCCTTGGGGGGCTCCTGTGCTGAGATATAGAGGGTGGGATGTGATGTTGTTGATTTTGACCTTCTGTTGTCTGTTATAGAGGAAGCTGTGGATCCAGTGACAGATGCAGGGGTCAATGTTCATGTCCAGTAGTTTATTAGTTTGGCTGGGATGATTGTGTTGAATGCGGAACTGAACTCCATGACCAGAATGTGGGCGTAGGAGTTGCGGGTTTCCAGGTGTTGCAGCAGGTGATGGGTGGCTGTGTTGACTGTGTTGACCTGTTGGTTCTGTAAGCAAATTGTTCAACATCTAGTGGCTGAATGTCATCACATAGACCTTTAACCTCTGAATATTAGAGCTTGAAGAAAGAGCTCATATCTGTACAGTAAGGCCCCGTTTAGACGAGCGTTTTGTGAACAGAAACCGCAAAAGTCATCTTGCGGTTTCACTTTTAATTTTACGTTTAGACAAGCGTTTTGGAGTGGAATTCTCCGTGCAGACGACGCTGTAACGACGGAGACCCGCTGTCACACGATTGGCGCATATGTCACATGACGTGCTGTGAAGACCCGCCCTACTCTGCCTCTGATTTGCAGACTGTGGATGGGGAATGTGATTGCACCAAAGCAGAGTCACTCACAGACAGTGGCTCCACTCACGTCTCACGCCGCGGGACAGATTCTTGTGTATTTAACCCTTTCACTGCCACACGACAGCCGGTTGTGTGATAGTAAAGGGGTAACCTTCTGTCGTGTGGCAGTGAAAGGGTTAATTAAAAGTACTGCCAATGTAGCCTTCAGGTGATCTCCGTTGATATAAGTCAGACATACTTGCTTTGTTTACGTCTCGGCTACTGGCGCATACCTGCTACCTGTGACGTAAGCAGTACGCGCGACCAGAGCCTTGACAAACCTTTCGTCATCGTTTTAACAGATTTATACGTTTTGATAGTTTAGACGAGATCGCAAAGCTTTTGCGTTTCTAGGAATTCCACCCTGGAAGGTAGTCTCACTTTTTTGCGGTTTCACCCCGTAAAAACGCTGTTTCCGTATAAACGAAAGGCACATCTGCAAAAATATTTTTGCGGATTCACCTGCTAGCGTTTCCGTCTAAACGGGGCCTAAGTCTGGAGGATAGAGGTTAACTAGAGTGGGGGTTAACTAGAGGTACTTATTAGCCTCTGAATTAGACCCCCTAGACAGAGCTCTAAGTGGAACTAAGAAACATACACGCATAATGCAACACACACACACACACACACACACACACACACACACACACACACACACACACACACACACACACACACACACACACACACACACACACACACACACACACACACACACACACACACACACACACACACACACACACACACACACACACACACACACACACACACACACACTTCAGAAACAAACATAGTATCAATGAGAGCATCAATAATACACCTGAGTGATGTCTAATAAAAGAAATATATATATATATATATTGGGGGCCCCCCTCAGTGCTGGGCCCTTGGAATCATCCTAAGCTACCCCCCCCCCCCCCCCCCCCCCCCCAGCTACGCCCCTGGTCTCATGTGTCGTGGGTGAAGACATTTTACGATAACTTCACCTTTGCTAATGGAGATAGCGTGAAACTGAACAAAATAACGGATATGTTTGAGGCTCACCGCATTCCAAAACGCATATGTGACATTTGTGAGGCATATGCATTCTTCACATGTGTACAACAATCCGGAGAGACTATTGAACGGTGTGTGACTGATTTAAGAAGCAGCGCCAAAACATGTGAGTTTGGAGAGCCAACAGACTCACTAACGAAGGACAGGGTTGTGTGTGTGGGCTCCCTAATAATGGCCTGAGAGAAAAGCTCCTAAGAGAACAGGATTTGGACTAGGAAAAAGCCATCGCAGCGTGTAGGTCTGCAGAGGGAGTGAAATCACAAGCTAAAATAAGTGTTCGGTGACAGTTGCTGTGCTGTAGACGCAGTGAAAAGGGATGTACACAAACCAGCCGACACAGAGAGAGCCCAAGAAGGAAGATGTAACTGAGGGGTACAATTCCCTGACTGTATTGATAAGTATGGTATCATTAAACCACTACCGCTTTATGTACTTTAATTACTGGCCATACAGTACACGATATCTAAGTATGATGAACACTTTCCCACATATGAAATCAGGTCCACACAAAGGTAATAGTCAAATATTTAATATATAGCAAAGGGTACATATAATAGTTACTTATTACATTTATGATTTGAATTGAATGCTCTTGTAAGGCAAATTAGTACTCGTAGGCAAATCAACACTGAATGTCCAATCTCTGGTTACACAGGAAGCAAGTATACAACCTGGCTCTTAGGGGATTATATCTATGGTCACTTAATGATTATAGCTGGATAATATACTGCAGGGGTCCCGCCGGTTGTAAGCCAGTAGGGGGGGTAGGAGAGCCGTCGGCTGTATCCCGTCTGGTCAACGATTTCTAGGGAGAGTCCAGGTACAGAACACAGTGCCCGTAGAACCTTGATCCGCAGATGAATACACTTGGGCTCTCTTGTAGACGATAGCTGTAGCTGTAGCTTTAGGTCCACAACGAAGAAGAAGCGAGGCGACCTCAGTCTGGTCTGAGCGCCGTCTCACCTTGGCTCCTCTCGGGGTAAATCCAACACTCACCGGTGTTGGCGATTATCCGCTCCACAAATCAAAGCACCAAAGCAAATAGATATTCCATGCCGTATAGGGCTCAGCAGTCGTCGGGGTAGGTAATCCAATGTGCAGGTCCACTCGTCCTCGCCCAGAACTCCTCGGATGAAAGCACCACGCGTGGTCTGCCCAACCTGGTTAAGACTCTAGATAACGCGAGGAAGCGATGGGGGTGCTGCTCACTTTAGAACTCTAACCGTACGATGCACCATACATAATAGACTATTATTACTTAATAGAAATACGGTGCCAAACTCTGGCAATTCAGCTATTAATTCGCACGAGGTCTCACTGCTATTCTAAGGCCAAACCGGCCATACTACACCGCACGCGGTATCGTGGGGTGAGGCTTCACGTCTGTTACTAGTTGGGTAGAAGGGTAAAGGACTAAGAGGAATTCTACATTTCTTGCGCCATATTTATATGCACAGTGGACAAGTAGTGCCGCTCTGCTTTCGGTAGCCGTATTCCTGCGCGGAGCTGAGGCTAGTAAGGGCATGTCTCGTCGGTACCTTTGAACTTGAACGCCAGGGGCTTGTCCCTGGCGCCTGGTCCTTTTGTCCAATAAGCGAATGAACTATTATGGGCTGTAGTAGAATAAAGGGATATTCCGTGTACACGTACAAGGAATATACAAGGGATATCAAACGATATACAAATACTATTAAATATATATCCATAAATAAATATATATATTCGGTTTAATCTGATCCTTCACAACAGAAGAGGTTGAGGCCAAGTGAACAATGGGACTGCTGTACTGCAAAGCATGTAGTCGATGTGAGAAGCGGTCCTGCGTATGGAAAAACACTGCCATAATAATAACCGCTGCTGTACGAACCAAAGCAAACACAGTCAGGTAGATGCAGTAGATGAAGGTGGCAACCTGATCTTGCTTAAAATATGAAGTACTTATCGACCACAGGAAAAAGGTACATAAGTGATACATTGAGGTATTTACAATGTGTACGTATTACAAATAAAGACTACCGAGACATGTAGCCTCGCCCAAACCCAAACTCTAACCTTAACCACAATGTCGCCTTACTAACCATAACCTTAACCCTATAACCTTCTATCTTAACCATAATCGTTAAAAGTTCAAACAAATCATCATCATAGTATTGCTGCGTTTGTATCAGTGGGTGGTTTAGTCTATTGTTGAGAGCCCTTTCCCGCGACCACAATCATTGTAAGTTTGACTCCCGGTCGCTCTTTTGTTTTGGACCTTTGCTGATATTACTTATGGCTGTAACATAATGTGCATTCTGTACCTTTTTTTCCTGTGGTCGATTAGTACTTTATTTACACTTTCTGATGAGACTGTGTTGAAGGCGGAGAAGGATTTTATGTGGATGTGGTGAAAAAGAAAGAGAGCGGATATCAACAGTGCAAGTGAAGGAACACAGGCATACTGTTCAAGCTCGACACTGCTGCACTGGCACATGTTATTTCAGAAAACGGAATACAAGGACATCAGACCCAGACCTACAGTAAGCTGCACGGTACACAAGTGAAAGTGACTGGATACTCAGGCACTAAGATACCAGTGGCAAGGGAGATGTCTAGCCAACGTGACACACTATCAGTCATCGTGGTCCCCGTGGAAGTGCAGGCCATAAGGGGGTTAAAAGACGGTGTGAGATTCTGAGATGTGACCTAGTAAAGAGGATCCCTGTCCTAGAGAAGGATGGAGAGACACTATAATGGAACCGTGAGGGAGTACAATGACTTATTTCAGGGACTTATAGGCTGCCTTCCTGGAGAACACACAATCAGAAGTCCCACCGGTCGTACACACCCATCCCAAGGAAAGTTCCATTCAGTTGAGTTGGACAGAATGCAAAGCCAAGGAGTGATCGTGGAAATAGTTGAAATGACAAGAGTGGATGAGTTCACCTCGTTGTTGTGGACAAAAAGCCTGGGAATCCCAGAACATGAGGGATCTCAAGAGAGTAATACAGAGAGAGCATTTCAAATCATCAACATGCAAAGAAATCATGTCATTGTTTGCAGATGCGAAATACTTTAGTCAGATGCATTGTCATGACTTTGGCAGCTGAAGCTAGACGAGGCAGGTTAACCCCTTAAGCCTGAGAGGTCCGGTACCGGACCGACAATTATTTCACGCCATAAATAGATCAATACAGTCCGTAATCATTAATGTAGCTTTTTTTGTTTTCCAACTCATACCTCTCAACTGTAACTCTTTTGCAGGCATCTGTGTTCAAACCTCTGTAACTCTCTTACAGTAGCACGCAGAGTTATAGTTCCAGAATAGTGACCAAGTTACTTTCAGAATGCAATCTTTAAATGTAGTAGATTAAAAAGTACAATATTTACATTGAAATGTAGCGGATTCAAGTAAAAGAAAAAGTTTCCTGAAATGAAAACACTCAAGTGAAGTACAAGTACTTTAAAAATGTTGACTAGAGTACAGTACTTTTCCACCACTTATCCAAAGGAACCCGCAAACCAGAAGAGGGATGTGACATGAGGACATGATAGCAAGCACACTGCCCGTAGCAGATGCTAAGATGGAGCGCATTATGCTCGGGGAAATCCATGCAGGCCGTTTAAAGGTGACGTCCTGGACGCGCGTAGCCTTTTTACAACGCATCCGCGTTTCCGCCGCTCTGATTGGCCAGGTCATGTGACATGTGCGCCCAATAGCGTGTTTGCCCATTTACGCGGAGAAAAGCCTGCAAACTACCTGGCGTTCTATCGCCATGCTCTAAGACAAACTCTAACCTTAACCAACTTCGAAAGAGTGCCTAAGCTTAACCGGCGAAAGAACTTGCCGTCACGCTCTAAGACAAACTCTAACCTTAACCAACTTCGAAGAGTGCCTAAGCTTAACCAGTGTAGAAACTTGCCGTCCCACGATTGCCGCTCATGTCACATGACCTGGCCAATCAGAGCGCAAAACGGGAACCCCGGAAACGCGGATGCGTTGTAAAAAGGCTTCAAGCGTCCTGGACAAGAATGAGTCAAGATGCGACAGAAGAAGTATCAACGTGCTCGATATGTACCCCAAGAAATACCAGGCGAGCGATCCTGCCAAACAGCTAGAACCAGAAGGTACAGTAGGGTAGGCGCCGACCTATGTCAGGGAAAAGACTACCTTGTAGTAACGGACTATTACTCCCTCTGTCCAGACGTCTGTAGATCACCACCACCACCACCACCACAGCTGCAGTGTTTAGCAGCACAAAGACCAATGTTCTCTAGACACGGTGCAGCAAGTGAGGTTTTGTCAGGTAGAGTAGACCAACTGAGTCGTTCACCTCTTAACAGCAACCAAGGTCGTATACAGTACAGGCAGAGGACGGCGCCCAGAGACGGACACTCCTGAACAAACACTCATCTGAGAAGACATCACCTGACAAAACACCTCAGGTTCAAGGACAGTCTAGCAGGAGGTCCGTGAGACAAGGGAAGGCTCCTGAGAGACCTACTGAGAGCTGCTGAGGACCTAGAGAGAACAGGGAATCTCATATTTTCATTTGAAGCCTGACTTTGATTAATAGTATATTATGTATCTATCTATCTATCTATCTATCTATCTATCTATCTATCTATCTATCTATCTATCTATCTATCTATCTATCTATCTATATATATATATATATATATAATAAAGAAACGTGGTTAAGAAATATTCTCAACAATAATTTATGTGGTGAAGTATAAGATAGTTAGATCAAGAAAGGGAGATGTAATGTAATGATAAGCAAATAGTAATTGGATTTGCAAGATCAATTAGTATGCCTGACCAGCAGGTGCACGTGTTTTTGATTGTTAATGCCTAGGGTGTCGCTATAGCAACATCAGTTTAACTGTGCTGGTAGACACGACCACAGGTGCCTCCTTTTGTAAAGAAGTTACTGAACTGACTCGAATATAGCTTAAATAAAGTCTTCTCTTCGGTACACCGGTGTTGTCAATACCCACGCTATCATAACACGATCATAACACGAGGAGAGAGCAGAGCAGTATGGAGTTGGCAGAGGAAGACAAACAAAGCCAGAGACAGCTGGCAGAATGAGTCCCATCCTGGAGAGTCCAATATTGAAAATATGTACACACATACACACACACCCATCCCACAACCCCAACCCCACAAAAGTTAAGGGACACAACACTTTCATAAAAGTAGAACTATCTGAGGTGTGTAGTTTCCCCCATTGTTATTGAACTCTCAAAGCTGATAAGTGACAAAAATAACAGAAAACAGAGACTAGCACTGAGAGAGACTACCACATATCAAATCAAATCAAATCAAATTTATTTGTAAGGCCCGACAACACACGTTAATGTCCCCATGGGCCGTACACGTCTTCTTTAAACAAGTCAAGAAGAAACATCACAATAAGTCAAGAACAAAACAGGAACCAAATTTTTTTTAGAAATGCAAAATAAAATGCAACACTCCCAGACATACCCCACGCGAAGGTAAGGAAAAACTCACTAAAACCTAGCAATAGGAAAAAATGCACCACAGGCAATGTGGAGGAGAGAAACCTTAGAAGGGCCATTCAAGGGGGGATCTCCCTTCTTAGATGTCGGTGATAGTAGTGTTGCAGTAAAACAGGTGTACAGTTGGTAGGCATGCACTCATATGCATAGTGAAACACAGATAAGTGCATGCGATAGCAAATGAACATTTTGAAAGATTAAAGATAAAGCTGATAGCGATAGCAACTGAACATTTTGAAAGATTGAGATAGAGCTGATAGCGGATCTATTTGAGGCACATGCCTCCTCTCCTGGTCTGGGGGAGGTTGTAGACTACCACATGCCTCCTCTGCTGGTCTGGGGGAGGGTGTAGACTACCACATGCCTCCTCTGCTGGTCTGGGGGAGGGTGTAGACTACCACATGCCTCCTCTCCTGGTCTGGGGGAGGGTGTAGACTACCACATGCCTCCTCTACTGGTCTGGGGGAGGGTGTAGACTACCACATGCCTCCTCTGCTGGTCTGGGGGAGGGTGTAGACTCCCACATGCCTCCTCTCCTGGTCTGGGGGAGGGTGTAGACTACCACACACCTCCTCCGATACATGTGTCACCAGCGTTTTCTTTTCACCTGACAGCTAGGAGTTTCAAAGTAACGTGTGCAGAGGTTCACGCCATCACCCTGCTGAACAGGCGCCTCGACAGACCGCTGCAACAAGCACCTCAGACCCCCACCGGCCTCCCTCCCGTAAACACTGCAGATTGTGTTCGTAGGGGTGACTGACCAGGCCGGAGGTACCGCTACAAGGAATCGAACTCGGGTCTCTGTAGAGTGTAGAGCAGTGGTCACCAACCCGTCGATCGCGATCGACTGGTCGATCTTTGAGACTTTCCCTGTAGATATTTCCATGAAAAAAAAAAT